>NC_088199.1:2936170-3121902 GCF_028769735.1 Zonotrichia leucophrys gambelii | reverse complement strand
AAAGCGATAACGAGCAGACAAAAGCTTCACAATGCAGCTGTATATACTGCTTTTAAAATTCCCGGGCAGCAGCAGCAGGGCACGCCCTGCCGAGCCGAGGCAGAAACAAAGCCTCCCCCGCCGTGGAATGCAGCCCCCCCGCGGAGCAGAGACAGCAGCCACTCCACGTGGCAGCCGAAACCGGGACGCCCCCACCGCCGCCGCGTGTGCAGAGCACTCCCGACCCCGCAGGTCCCCCGGCCACGTGGAAAGAGAGCCCCCCCCCTCCCCCGCAAAGAGAAATAGAAAGAGAATCTCCTAACACGTGTCTGAGCACGCTACTGAGCCGGGGCCGCTCCGGCGCGAATTTTAAAAGACAGTGAAACACACGCAGAAAATAAAGCTAGAACGCTATGAATTCTTGTCTGTGGGGCTGCGCAGCCAAAAATGCAAAGGCAAAAAGGAACAGAACTTGCGGCAGAGTCTGTTTTTGAGCTTCTGCTCTACCGAAAGCAGAGATACTCACGTGAAATGGAAGCTGTAGGCTGGGTCTAGGCAGGCAGGTCTCCACCGGAAAAGGACCTCTCTCTGGGTGCAAGAGAGGCTCCCCTTTTCTTCCTCTGGAAAATCTGCTCACCACAATGAAGCTGGGCTTTCCAGAAGGCACCGAACAGTCCACGAAACTTTTTCTGGGAATATTCCCAAAGTCTCTAGCTGGGAGTCTTGAAGCCAGGCTCCTTTCAGCTGGATGCACGGCTGCCAGAGCTTCTCTGAGGAACTGCCAGTCCGTTTTCGGGTTGCAGAGTCGAGCCCACCCACAGGGACGCCAATATATTGGAATATATATCCCAATATAACCAGTTAGATGGTGCCTAGGCCAGTTCTGACCCTCGCTGCTGGGCCAAAGGCAGCACTGAGGTGTTTTACCCCAGAGATACCTTGGCTGGCGGCAGAGTGCAGCGGGGCACAAGACAGGACTCTGTTTACCTCAGGAGAGAGCTTCTGGCGATGGTGAAGAGAAGGAAGGAGTGGATTCTGCTAGAAGGTTGCCAGATGTTTATTCCATGGGTACAGAGATGCCTGCACTGGGCCACTGCTGCTAACAGAATGGAGGCCGCATGGTCTCATTAACATTTTAAGCTCAGGACAGGGGAAGGGGAGGGGACAGGTGAGCCACCAACCAGGTGAAGGGGCAGGGTCTCAAGGGACTAGGGACACCTATCACACGACGCCTTACTGGTATGTTAGCCTGATTGACAGGGCACACTCAGCGAGGGGCGAGGGGGAAGGGAGAAGGTAAAACAGGATATTGCAACACACCACAACAGTCGGCACCCAGACCAAGCTGCCACCACCAATGTTGGCTGCCCCTGCATTGCACGTAGCTTTTCCTGTGCTGCGAGCACCCGAGCAACCACCAAAGCCCATGGCTGTGGAACACCATGTGTCATTGCATCTGTGGTTAAATCCAAGCTGCTGCACTGCACCCTCAGACCAAAGAAAGATGTTCATGCCCCCACAGCAGCTCCTCTGGGCTTTTCTACACCTCTATCCAAGAACTGTAAGTCAACAGGGACTAGAGAGCCGAGCCGGGTCGAGTGGCTAGGGCTGGGGGGTCCTTCCTCAGTGCCATGCCTCCTCTCAGCCCACCCTCTTCGAAAATGGAGTAGCCGTGACAGCAACAGCGGGAGGAGGGGGGATGTGCAGAGCCGCATGTCCCCAGCAAGGGCAACACCAGCAAAAGTAACGCTGTGTTCCCTGCCCCCCCCAAGCAGCAGGGACAGCGGGGAGGAGGGGGCACGCGGATCTGCCAGGATATAGTGCCACAGCAGCAGCAGCAGGACCGCCATACGCCTGTGATCACTTGGGGCTCTGAGCCAGCCCCAGCAAGCTGCCACCAAGGGGGCGGGGGGGGGGGGTTAGTGGAGGCCTAAGCTCCCATCTCTATGCCAAGAAAACATGGGAAAAACCCCTACAAGGTAACGGCGGGGAGAGGCAGGTGGGGGCATGGTACCGTGGGGGTGGTAACAATCAAGCTGTCCTGAAAAGATGGCGCCGGCCACATGGCACAGCCATGTCACAGTGGCAAAAGGTGGGCCACTGTCTCAGCTGGTTCAGAGGGACGCCAGCAGTGCCAGCACTGGCACCCCCAACAGCGATCGAAAAGCTCCAGAGCCCAACACAGCACTCTGAACAAACCCCAACTGTGCCAAAAATTGTCACCCTGAGGGGAAGGGGGGCCCTCAGGCATCCTTCCCCTTCACCAATCAGGGTGTGGGAAAAGTCCCAGCGGGGGGCCCAACAGGCATGTGGCATGCTGGAGCAGCCCACACCTCTCATCACCATGGAACTGCCCCTTCCTGAGACCGAGTGGGCTGGCTCCAAAGCTATGCCTTGGTGCAGCATGGCCGTGCCATAGTTCCACCCCCCATCCAGCCTCTGGTTGCTATGCCTGCTTGCTGTTGCCATACAGGGGCGACCCTCAGTGAGATACCACTACAGATGCCCAGATGCCGAGCCTATGTCATTCCCAGAAATATACCACAACCAACAAGTCCTAGCACAACAGCCCTGGTCCCTGCCACAGCCTCTCCAAGCCTTTCTCTGCTGACATGTGGCAGCAAAAGCAGCGAGGGAGAGACACATAAATCTGCAAAAGACACCTACTACTGCTTCATTTCTACCAAGGTCTTTCATACCTTACAAACTCTAATAAGCTGACACTAAATTAAAGAAAAGGTTGGGCTAGTTTAATAGCTCCTTCCTCAAAAGGGAGGACTGCAACATTAACATGCGCTACGCTTGAAACTGACTCATATATGTCAAAGTGATTTCACTTTTGTTATCTGTTTTGTAGTACTAAAGCCTATCTGTGTTTATAGTTTAAAATGGGTTTGTTTGTAACGAGACGGCAAATGGTGCTTTCAAGAGATTTGTTTATGTGTGTACTTAATGATAGTTGTTTACAGGTTTTTTATAATATAATTTAGCTAGAGATAAACAACAAAGCCAACTATTCTATGGGTTATTACTGAAGGATTTATTTTGGGAATATGATGGGGAAACCCATCCAGTCTTGGTCTCAGCTCTGGCCAAGCTGTAGCCTTAACTGGTGGGAGAGGTGTTCCATCAGACCCTCCCAGACTAGGTCATTGCCTTGGCCAGGCTATGGATTTGTCTGGCAGGGAAAGTTATCAAAACCAGGTGTTTCTGTATAAAAAAGATGAAAGAAAGTCACATTGACTAGATAATTTGGCTTTGCAAAAGCTGAACCCCTTTCCTTTGAGATAAATATGGAGGTTTTGTCTGGAAGAAGCCTTCCAAGTCCTCATTGAGAGAAAGAGGCTCGCTCAGAGATGGCAGACACTGGGTGATGGTAAAGCATATAGGCAGTTGCAAGTTTCAACTTCAAAAGTACATATTTTGTTCCTGTTATAATTGCTAGAATGAAAAAAAGGGGGGAAAGAGGAATGGATGTACATCCCTCTCAAAGGTCTTGAGTGTTCTCGTATTCTCATGTTTCTCGTGTTGTTCAATAAAATCACAGTATGACCTGGCAAGTCAGTGGCTTGTCAGAGTCAAGAGATTGTCAATAGTGAGGCAGTCTGTCCATCACCTTACTCAAGCTCCAAGGTTTACTGTTTGTAGCGTTAAGTTGTAATTTTGTAACTTCTAAGCATTAAGCCTGTGACATGCTGACCTAAAAAGATTGTAATGTTGGTGGTTTTAAATGACAGCTTCTGGGTGTAAGCATCACAGCTCCCATGATACACAAGGTATATCACGAGCTGTAAGAGATTGGGCTTGTTGAGTTGAGTGAAAAAGCCTTATTCTACTAGGCTCATAATTTACATTTTTTATTGTAACCAAAATGCTGAGTTCTAGCATTGGAGTCCCTGGGTGGGCAAGGATAGGTTGGATTCAATCTACACAGGGACCCTCAGCCAATGTCATTCAGCCCTAAATGCAGATGTGTATCATTGGCCAGAGAACTGGATGGGGCTAAGACCTCAGCGCATCACATCTGTAATTGGAGAGCCTGTAAAAGGAGCTGTGGGAATAAACTCAAGGCTGTTTGTTGCAAGAACTCTGGAATATGAGTCGTCTCTGTCTCTGACTCAAACTCCCCATTTACGTTACATGCAACCCCGTCACATTGGGATTGTTAGTTTCAGAAACACATAATCAAGGAATGATTATATGCAGGTGCTTTTATTGAAGAGCTCTGGGTGTCCAAATCTGACTCCGACATGGGTTCGGGATGAACACGTTTTTATACCCTTATCGTTATATAACTACATATTAATTATTACACTTATATTGTTCTATTGTATACATTGATTTCATCCAAACAGGGATTTTTGTCATTTCCATCAAACCCCCCAACATAGTTTCTCATGATTCTTGTTACTATTAAACAACAATTATATCCAATTACCAAACAATCATCGCATCAAACAATCATATCATTTATCATAGTCATTAAATGATTATACAGGTGCAGTTTTGCATGATCCAGTAAAGCCTAACATTTCCCAGGGCCTACCAGGCCAGACCTTTCTTTCCAACCCCCTCTGAATATCCCATGATTTTAGAAACATTTTATCCCTATACTCTCAGGATCACCA
The DNA here is from genome assembly GCF_028769735.1 of Zonotrichia leucophrys gambelii. NCBI lineage: Eukaryota > Metazoa > Chordata > Aves > Passeriformes > Passerellidae > Zonotrichia > Zonotrichia leucophrys. Next base: position 3,117,295 of record NC_088199.1, on the reverse strand, counting down.
CATATTACATGAGGGGCCGTGTGTTTCGTGGGGTCATTGGTCAGAGACAGGGACAACACACACCACAATGTCCATGTGGAAATAACAAGAGTTTATTGTATGAACCCCTCTTTATAAAAGGGGTTTGAAAAACCCAGTCTGAATAGATCATTGGTCTGATCTTTGACACCGCCCAGCTCCCAGACCAGTCAGATGTCTGCAGGTTATGATGGAATGCAATTGGTTGAGGTTCCTGTCTGTCAGCCTTGGGGTCGGTTTATGGAACTGGCTGGGTTTCTTTTTTATAGCCAAATTAATTGCCCAGTACAAGCCAGCTTGTACTGTGACATACTGTGACATCAGCTGGCATGAGAAATAGAGAGGAAGAGGAGAAAAACAACACCTTCCAAGCCCAACACTATTACACTGCACCAGTGTGTTATTTCTATTGCCGATATATCTATTTTTATTTTTAGATTTTCCTTTGCATTTAAACTAGTCACCAACATTTAGAATGGGTTTTTTTACCAAATACACCTAAGAAACTATCACTACCCTGATAGAGCTCTATGCGTCTTTACAAAGGGCAGAACCCGCATTGTGCAGTTTATGGGACATGATCTGGAAGTGTTGGGGAAGATGAAACAGGAAAGCCTTATAAATATGATTGCCTGGCAAAAGATTTTGAGAATATGGAAAGTATAAGCAAGACTGAAATGAAAGCAAGCTTTGAGGTACCAAGCCTTAGTTACTGAACAACTGGAAAACAATGGTGTGGCCGTCTGAAGGTAATCCCCTTTTGATTAAACAATACCCTCTGCTTGCAGACAGGTCCAAGGGTCAGAGAAGACCCTACTAACTTGGCAGAAGAGGCCAAAAGAGTAATTTTTAGGGTTTAAAATGTAACACAGTATGGTAATGTAATGATTCTTATAGGCTGTATGGAAATGCTATAGGATTTGTATCATGTACTAGATTGGTTAGTGAAAATTAGAAACTTCAGCACAGAAGAAGATTTATGGTATTGTAATGGGAACTTTGCTCTCTTTTCCTTTTGCTCTTATTCTTCATCCTCTCTCTCTCTCTCTTTTGGGCTCCTCTTTGGGGCTCCTCTTTCGGGCCTGCTCCAAGCTGCATCTGGCAGCTCCAAGCAGGGCCCCTGCATTCACGCCCTTTGCAATAAACCGCAATTTCCAATACCTGGCATCAGAGATCTCTCATCTCTGTCCGTCCCGACCAACCTACCCACCATCTCTCTGACAGGAAGTTATTAATTTACCACTGCTTCTTGACAGTTAATGAGTATTTGTTACAAAGTTCAGATATTTTTCATATAGCATTGGCAGATTTTGTAGGACAGATTTCTTTCTCTTTACCTTCACACAAAATATTGCAAAATGCTGTTCACTTGCCTTTAACACTACAAGCTATTGTGTACTGCAGTCCTATTCCTTGTGCATGTAATGTTTTTATTGACCGATTAGGAAACACAGAAAAGGCAGTCATTACATGGCAAGAAGATTGTGAAGAGCAATATGGAAAAAAATCTAAAAGGTGGCTCCACTCAATGAGTTTTAGGCAAGAAGTAGTCAATATAATTAGTGATTCTGAATATGCTGTTAATGTCATAACATTAATACATGGCACTTTTATAAAGAAAATCAGCTGTAAGATATTGTTTAATGTTATTAATATACATTCCTTTGGTCATTAGTGGTTTGTTTATGTTACCATTGGTTATTTAGCTAAAAATAGATGACAAAGCCAAACAGGCTGCTTTGCAACTTTTACATAACCTTGTGTATTTGTCTGCAAGAAATGTGCCATTTAAAGGAACTTTCACAACTGATATTAATAGAGGTTGGTTTGTAGAATATTTTAGGGAAAACCCTCCCAGTCAAGGCCTAGGCTCTGGTCAAGCCCTGGCCCTGGCTGGTCAGGAGGCATGCCATCAGACCCAGGTGTTTCCGCACTAAAAATGTAATCGAGTCACTTTCTGATTTCGGCTTATGAAAGCTGGACCCACTTTCAGGGTAAACTTGGAAATCGTACCTGAGAAGGGTTCTCCAGGTCCTTGCTGTGAAATGAGGCTCCCTAGTGATTGCAGACTCTGGATGATGGTAAAGCATTTAGGCAATTGGTGATATATCTTTCTAAATGACTATCTTTTCTCTCATGTAATAATGATTACATGTATTACCTTGCCTACTTTGGCTTGGTGCTAAAGCTGAGCACATAATAAGCTTATTGTTTTATTACATTTATTGTTTTACTTTTGTGTTGCCTTAATATTCATAGTAAAATAAGAAGCACGTGTTGTTAAAACAAAAAAACCGGAATATGGGTCCTCAAGAACAATTAGAGAATGCAATATTTACACTATTTTTTTTGAATGCAGATCATCAATCTCAATCCCCAGCAGATCAATACACAATTGGGTGTGCAATGGCAAGGCTCAGATGATTTATTAACCTGAGGGTCAGGGTATGCATCTGTTCTACGGCCAACAGGTCCAAAGTGGTTACCCGCTCTTCTGGTAAAACCATACCATGAGCTAGAAAGACCAGTCCAACAACCCAATACCCCAGCTGAAGACAGTGTCAATAGTGATGAAGAGGCACAACACCAGCCAGCAGCAAACACATGAACCTTGAGATAACATGGGGGATGCTGAAGCAACTACAAGAAAGAGCTGAAATCCTGATGCATGGTGTAGGAGTGGCACCAACCCCAGAGAACACCTTCCTGGACTACCTAGAAATAGTAGATAGCAACAGTACCATAGGAAGTTTATTCTGTTTTCTTTTTTCATGCCTTTGGCAACTGCAGAACAGGTATTTTGGGCTCAAATTGTTGACCCTCCCATTTTTAGACCGCTTACATGGTTGGGTGCTGAACTACCTATAGCAAGTAAAGATACAAAGTGGACAGGAGGCATTTGACTTCCACCACAGAGACCCTTGGAAGAAAATATAAAATGGATCAAAATTAATGGTTCCCAAGCATTTTACACAGAGTTGCCCCTAATTTGCATAGCTAAAACCCCTATCCCAGTCTGCCTTGATTTTACAGGAAAGTTTCACTTACACTATCAAGACAGTGAGAACACCCAAAACCACTCAGCATATCTTACTTTTGTGTCTATATCAGGCATTAATAGAAACAACATGATGAGTAACACCATATTGGCCGCACCAGCTTGTGGAAGGGGCTAGCAGCGGGCCTGTTAGCTAAAGGAGCGAGAAGTAAGAAGAAGAAGCTGATAAGGAGCTTTCTTCAAGGCCGTAACCAAGGACATCGAGAGAAGGAAGATAAGAGCATTCGACAGCTGGATGAAGCATTTTTAAAAAGTTAGGTGGAGTCAGAGTAACTTTTCACCAATGGCATGGTATTGAATTATTGTGGCCAATAGCTAAGGTAGATGAAGGGTAAACAACTGGAAAGTGTATAAAAGATCAGCCATTTTCACTAATAAACTGTTGCCAAGTGTTGCCAACTGAGACTGCTTGTGGTCTTTGCTTTATGTCGTGACTGCCTCGACTGCGACACCAGCTTATAGTATACCATGAACTCCCTCCCTCCCCGCCCCAGCCATTTCCCAAGGGCATTGCACCATAGAGTTCATTCCTCCTGGAGGAAAAGACAAGACTCCCCCATGGACTTCTGTCTTACTGATCCCTATATTTTGCAACCTACCCTGGTTTGTCCTTTCCCTGTTCCCTCATTGGTTGGATACCCCTGGTGGCTGCACCCTCTCCCCTGGAGACTAATCCCCTTTGCCCTGCCCTTAGCTCTGCCCCCCACCCCTTCCCCTTTTTAAGCTGCCTGCACCACATGGTTGCTCTCTCTTTCTTGCCAGGTTCCCATAAGCCACCACATGTGATATCCTGCTGAAATGAAACCCTGCAAAAAGGAGCCTTCTGCCTCTCTCACTGAGCCAGCTGTGGTGAGTGTTGTGTAGAGATCTGACTGCATTGCCTGAATAATAACCCAACTTGCTTTTCTACAGGAGAGGTTTGTTGGGAACAGATAATAGGCAGCAGCACCCACCATCCAGGTCCTGCATTTTTACCAGTTCATCTTCCCATTTGCAAAATTCGTTGGTGTGTCAAAGCTTAATTGGCTTTCAAGTGGGCTACGTACTTGTAGCAGCTTTGGTTTGCCAATTTGAGATTTCACCAATTTTGAGATTTCCCAACCAATGCACTGATGAGTGTGATGGGTTTCAGTGCTGGCCAATCACCTATGCACTCACTTCCTGCTGTGAGATAGGAAGATAGGATTAGGAGAAAGGCAAAGAAGGCTCAAAACCTTTAAAAGGGTATAAAGAAAATTTCATTAATAGAAACTAAAAAAAAAAAAAGTAGTAAGTGTCACGGACATTCTTTCATAAAAATCCTTTCTTTTAGGACTTTTCCCCTTCTGGGAAGCTGAGGCCCCAGAAGAAGAATGTAAACAATTGTTCTCGGCTGCTGTGGAATGCAACAGGTGCAGCTGTGATTGGTCTTCTGTGAGTGTTTGGATTTGCTGACCACTCACAGGAGAGTCTGTCCTTGCTTACTGCCTGGACACAGAACTTTGTTGATTCTATTCCTATTCTATTCTCAGCATAGCAGCTTCTGAACTTCTCTCTATTTCTTTTAGTATAGTCATAATGTATTATATATCATAAAATAATAAGTCCAGCCTTCTGATCATGAGACCAAGATTCTCGTCTATCTCTCTCACCCTGAGGAACCTTGGGAAAGGCATGTAACAAGTAAGAATTAAAACCCTTTAGAACAATTGTCTTCCCCCCACCACCTTTTCTTTCCCACTGACAATGTAAAGAAACAAACCCTAAAATTTCTAGTCACTTTACCACTTCTAAATAGTCTTTCTTCAGTTCATTTAGGGAGATAAGTCCCTCTTGTTAATGTTCTGGAGAGTTCTCCACAAAAGAGAAAAAAACAGTTCTCTTGTGGCTCTCAATTTCCTCACTGATAACAGCTGCTGGGGACCCCTGCCATTGTGAAGCCCCTCCCATTTTCCACAAGCCTTCTTACAGCTTGTTGATGGGTCGTATAGACTTATGGGGTATTGTTTTAAAGATGAGTTGTTCAAAGGCAAAAGTTCTCATTATCTATCTCTAAAATCATCTTCATCCCTGGAAACAGAGATCTTCTCTGGGGAACACAGGACTACTCTTCTCTCTTTTTCTCCCAAGGTGTGTTGCAGACTGGTAAAAGATGTTATAAAAGAAAAGTCTTACAAAATATGGATTAGTTCCTGCTACTTTATTTAAGCTAACAATAGCTTGCAAGTTCCCATGCCAAACAATCTTAGGTATGAAAAGTTCATTAACACAACAACCTATTACTGGGGACAAAAACAAGCCTGCACCTGCTTAAACAGTAGCTCTGTGTCCTGGGGTGACGTTATGATGCTTGTATATCCCCATTCATCTGTTCTGTGCCTTTAAGACCGGCACTGAAGAGTGGAAGTTTTGTTTGGGTTTCTCTTATCAGGCACACAGAGGAAAGCAGTACATAAGGCTGTTTTTTCATTTCCAGCTTCAGCTTGCTGCTTTTGCTTGCTCTCTTTTTCTGCTCTTGCTTCTGCTCTGCTTTCTGCCTCTGCTTATTAGCTAGTTCTAGCTAAACAGTCCACATTGCTTCCTGGACTGTTTCTCCTCTCCTGTTTCTGTGACCATCTCGAACCTGCTCCGGACTGGGACCCGGGAACACCGAAGGTTCGGCTGCAGCAGCTGGCCCAGCGCCGGAGGGACTGAGAACAGAGCAACCACCCCCGAAAGAGACTTTCTGATTTTGCCATCTTTCTCAGAGCGGTGTCATTGGGTATTGTTCATTTTGTGTGCTGGGGGGTGCTGGGCCAGTCAAATAAACAGGTTCTTTCCACCTGTCTCTGAGGAATTGTTTCCCGAACCGGTTGGGGGGAGGGGCCGTGTGGATTTCGCTTTCTGGAGGGGCCCTCCTTTGCAGGTAGGGCCAGGCCTTCGGAAGATCTCGTGATGTTATGGGAAGACAGGGCCCCTGTTCCCTTAGATAAGAAAATTAACATAGGAATGCAGCCCCCTAAACCAGATGCCAGTAACTTTCCATTTGCCCAGTAACTTTCCATCCCTTACTAACCATAGATGGTAAAGACAGACCCCCTTTTTGACGTAGAAACCCCTTAGACTATAAAACCGCACGAGAAGAGATAATAAACGCCTTTGATCGTCCACCACGTTGGTGTTAGCGTGTTTCTTAGGCCCGAGCGACCCTGGGGAAGGGGTCGCCGTGCTGTCTCTTGAAACCAGTCCGCCTGCCTTGTATCAGAAGGCAACATCTGGTACCGAAAACCCGGGAAGCCGATCAGTGCCGAGGGAATGGGGACTCGCCTGGACGGGAGACAGTGGCTGTAGCGGCGGGCCCGACTACAGCGGGGGGGGACGCCCCCAGACCAGCGTGGAACATGGAATCCATTGCGAAGGTCGTAACAGATATGCACGCACAATTTGGGATAGAATGTAAAATTAAGGATTTAACTCTCGCATTGCCGAGACTCATTAAGCTTGGGGCTATAGAAAGCCCTACGGATATCCTGCATCCGGGGGTGTGGGATGATTGCACAAAGGTCCTGGCCAAAGACACTATGTGTTCCGGCTCAGGGAAAGCCCTAAAATCCTGGGGCAAAGTTATCCAGGCTCTACAGAACGCTCGACAAGAGCAGGAAACCTGGAAAGCCGCACAAACCTGCTTGCTAGCCCCCCCACAGCCCGGGGTAGGTGCGGCGACACAGACTGCAGAGATTCTTGACCCGGGCGGTCTCGCGGGGGAGGCGCAGTCGGCAGAAACCCCTCAGAGAGCAGACTCGCCATCGGGGGGGAGGACACGCACGGGCGTTCTGGCGGGGCTTGGCGGAGGAGGCGCGGAACACGGCCGACCCTGCCGGGAGCAGCGGAGACTCACCGCTGCCGTATGGGTTTGAAAATGGCGCCGAAGCACATGGCGAAGGCGGAAGTAAGGAGGCGGGGGGCGGAAATGCAGTCAGCGGGCCCCAGAACGCATGTGCGGGAGAGCGGGGAGAAGGGGCGGCCCCCGCGGTACAGCGTAAGACCAATCAAAGCGCTCTATTCAAATTAAGTCCTTATAGGGCAAGAACCTCCCCCAGCAGGAGGCGGGGGGGACCCCAGTGGGAGGGAACGGCCCGACCCCCGCAGGAGGGGGCGGGGTCGGAGCCCGGGAAAAAGGCAGAGCAGCCCGGAAGTGCTGACTCACTCTGCTTCCGCCTCTGACTCTGACTCGGTCTGGGACGAGAGGGAGTCAGGGAGTTCGGATTCGGATTCTAGCTTTAACAGAGGGAGATCAGCGGCATACAAGGTTTCTAGTCGCAGGGCTCACGCGTGGGTGAAGGAGTCATCAGAGAAACACCGGGCTCCGCTTACGGATTGGCGGAAAATTAAGATGTTTTGCGCGGAGTGGAGCCCGTCTGCCAACCTAGTGCTCCCAGTCTGCGTGAGGGGAATAGGCAATAATCAACATAGGACTTACTCCCCTGTAAACCCAAAGGAAATCCGAGCAATAATCAAAGCGACTGCAGACAAGGGAATTAATTCTGCCATGGCTACCACACTCATTGACGGCATTTTCGGAGGGCATGGTATGTTGCCTTTAGATATTAAACAGACGTGTAGAATGATTTTTGATGGCGCGGGGATGATAGTTTTTAAACAGGAGTGGGAAGATCAATGCACAAAGGAGCTAGCCCAGGTAACAGGACCTGACCATCCGCTCCACGGCTCCAGTGTACAAAGACTCATGGGAAGGGACCCTACTATGATCACTCCCCAGGCGCAGGCAGAGGGCTTGGGGGCCCATGAGGTTATGACAACCACCCGTGCTGCCTGGGAAGCTATCCGTGCAGCTGCTAAAGTAGTAGCCAGTCCATCCCCACGGTCAACTATTAAACAGAGTGAGAGTGAGAGCTTCACTCAGTTTGTGGACAGACTTCAGGCAGCATTAGATTCCTCCTCATTGCCGTCGGAGGCTAAGGGTCCTGTGCTGGCAGACTGCCTGCCCCAGCAGTGTAACTCAGCCACCAAGGACATTTTAAGGTCACTGCCACCTGAGGCTAATACAGCAACCATGATCAGGCACGTTACAAAGGAAGAACACCTGGCTCCCATCCAAGCAGCAGTTCACACTGCAATAACCAGTGTGATGGCATGCCTTAAGTGTGGCCAGGCAGGCCACCTGGCAGTAAACTGCCCCCAGCCAAGGCACCTATCAGCAGCTGCTCCACCACACCAAGGGGGACTTAAGGGACCGTGCTGGGCATGCGGGAAGAAGGGGCACTTGGCTAAGGAATGCAGATCCAGGCTTCAGGGAAACGGGAGTGGGGGGGGCAGCCGGGCCGTGTCCAGCCCCCTCCCATCTGGAATATGCAGCGGCCCAGCTACAGCAACCCCCAGTGGAGCAGGGGACCCTCATATCATATCCCCCCACAGGGAGTAGCCAATTTTGCATCCCTGCATACGGTGCAATGGCAAAGCTATGCAACACCCTCACCACCCTCGCACCCCCCACTGCCACAACCTGCGCCGGTAGTACAGGGCCAGCAGGAGACGCCTCAGAGCTGGATCCCTGGGTGGCCCTGGCCATGAAAATAGGGAGGGAACCCTTGATGGTGTGGGGGACATGCCGGCTTTATGACAATCAGGATTCTCATGTCATAGGGTTTCAGTTTTGGGCGGACACGGGTTCAGACTGCACGATTATTTCCCAAGCACATTGGCCCGGACATTGGCAATTCAAAGAAGTCCCTCCAGTGAACGGAGTGGGAGGGCAGTCCCAGGCATGGAAAAGCACCCAGCTGGTGGCTATAACACTTCACACGAAAAAGGGACCAGAACAGACAGTTGCGATCCACCCATACATACTGCAAAATTCTCCACCCCTGTTAGGAAGGGACGTTCTTTCCATGCTAGGATTCCGGATTACAAATTTATCCTAAGGGCCACGGCCGTACACCCTCCGCTGCCGATCAAATTGACCTGGAAATCATCAGACCCCGTATGGGTCGAGCAGTGGCCCCTGACAGAGCCTCGAGCGGCAGCCTTGCTGGAACTGGTCAACCGCGAACTGCAAAAGGGTCACATAGAACCCTCCATCAGCCTCTGGAACACCCCTGTATTCGTGATCCCCAAAAGGTCCGGAGAAGGCTAGCGTCTCATCCACGACCGGAGAGAGGTAAACAAGGCAATCCAACCCATGGGTCCAGTCCAGACACTGCTACCCACGAACTCAGCCATCCCTGCAGGGCGGCCGTGCGCAGTGCTGGACATCAAGGACTGTTTCTTCTCAATACCACTGCACCCTGAGGACAGAGAACGATTTGCCTTTTCCGTGGCATTCCGAAATGGCAAACGGCCTAACCTCCGCTTCCAATGGCTGGTATTGCCACAGGGACTTGTCAATAGTCCTGTCATATGCCAAATCACCGTGGACAAAGCACTGATGCCAGTTCGACACTCCCATCCCACCGCAACTATCATTCAGTACATGGACGACATCCTGGTAGCAGCTCCATCGGCAAGCGAAGTAGATCACCTGCTATCCACAATCACGGAAACCCTTCAGGCCAACGGCTTCGAGATCGCAAGCGCAAAGATCAAGAGAGGACCCTGCGTGACCTTCCTGGGAGTGGGGATCACAAGCTCCTACGTGACACCCCCCGAGGCGAAAGTCAGTCGAGACGGCAAAACTCTACACGACGTGCAACGCCTGGTGGGATCGCTGCAGTGGCTTCGCAGCATTGTCCTGATCCCTCCTGAGGTCATGGACCCCTTGTATGACCTCCTGCAAGGAAAGCACCCCTGGGAACCCAAGGAGCTGACGCCACAAGCAACGAGGTCCCTCGACTTCATCGAAAGCCATATGTCCACGGGCACACTCGCCAGGTGGAACCCAGCCATGCCACTGGACTTATACGTCCACTTTACACCGAGGGGGGGAGTGGGAGCACTGGCCCAAGGACCTTCTGAAAAGGCCCGACCGATTCAATGGGTGGTTCTCGGAAGACCTGCTCATGCTTTCTCCCCGGGAAGCGAATGCATCGCTAACCTCATCATGAAAGGCAGGAAACTCGCTTTGAAACACCTAGGAACTGAGCCGACAAGCATCCACTTTCTGTTTCGCAAGCAACCGACTACAGAGTCAGTCACAATATCGGAGTACCTAGCCCTTGCTCTCACCGGCTTCGGAGGAGAAATCTCCTACTCCTCCAGACCACCCTGGACTCAGCTGCTGACCGCAGTTGACATGGACATGACGCCGAAGGTCAAGGACCGACCGCAGCCAGGACCAGCAGTCTTCACAGACACTTCCTCCACGACTTCAACCGCAGCAGCAGTGTGGCAGGCAGGAGAGCAATGGCATTGCATCAAAGCGTGTGACCCCACACTGTCAGTGCAACAACTGGAGGCAGCAGCAGTGGTCTTGGCGTGCGGACTCTTCCAAGAAGAACACCTCAACATTGTAACAGACTCTATATTCGTGGCAAGGCTTTGCCTAGCCATGGCAGGACCAGGAGTGTCAACATCAGCAGCAGCCCTAATGCTTGAAGGAGCACTCTCCTCCCAACAGGGCACCGTGTCAGTCATTCACATCAACAGCCATGATCCAGTCAAGGGCTACTTCCAGGTCAGCAACCACAAAGCGAACGCCGCAGCAAAAGGCGTATGGACGTTGCAGGAAGCTTGTCAACTGCACGAGTCGCTCCACATCACAGCCAAAGCACTGGTGAAGAGATGCGGAATCCTGACAGCGGACGCAAAACATGTGGTAGCCACTTGTCCTCATTGCCAGAAGTCACCCCCATGGACCTGTGGGGTCAATCCGAGAGGTCTCAAGCCTTCAGAGATCTGGCAGTCGGACTTCACCTGGTGTCAACTGCTGAAGCCCCGAGCGTGGCTTGCAGTGACAGTGGACACTTATAGCGGAACGATCATAGCCACACAGCACCCCAAAACAAACTCCAAGACCACAATTCAGCACTGGCTGACAGCTATGGCTTGGCTTGGTATCCCCAAGCAGATCAAAACGGACAACGGGTCCAATTTCACCTCCAAACCAGTACAGGAATTCGCCTCAAAATGGGGCATCACATTAGTGCAAGATATCCCATATAACAGGACATGCTCATAGGCCGTCCTTGTGACGCGTACATGCCCATCCCAGAGGAAAGTGACAGACCACCAAGCCGCCAGTCAGCGCCCGAGAGACCCGCACGGGTGAGACCCAAGCATCAACGATGTTTCTGTGTGATTTTGCTGTTGGGGCTTGTCACCAGAGGGCAAGCCAGCCCAGATCACTACCCCCATTGGCCTTTCAGGTGGGTCATACGTCACTTTAGTAGTGACAAGGTGCTCAGGGAAATCACCACACCAAACACTCCATCCTTCGTGCTCCGCGTTACCGACCTGTTTCCAGGACAACCAAAGGTAGACCTCAATTCCCCACACACCACACACATGTACCTATCCTACTGGTGCCCAGCCTCAAACCCAGGAAAAAGCTACTGCAATCACCCAGGGTGGGGATATTGTGGGCACTGGGGCTGCGAAACCATAGTTACAGATGCCAGACCGTCGGGGCCTGGGTGGGATCCACAAGAGCCCGACAAATTCTTACAGTTCGCCTAGGCACCCAGCGGCTGCAAAACACCCGTCTTCCTCCAGGGAAGCTTTTATCTCAATCACCATAAAATCCCCAAAATTCGGAAATGCACTAGCTATAACATGACAGTCTTGCAGCCACATCACCCCAGTTGGGCCATAGGCCGAACGTGGACAGTAGTCCTTCAAGGGTCAAAAGAAAGAGTGAATGTGCGAATTATCAGGCTCCAACTGTCGGCGCCCCGAGCGGTTGGACCAAACAAAGTGATTAAAAGCGTGCCGAAAGGGAAAAATGCAACCTACCCTAAAACCCTACCCACTGGAGTCAGCAAAGTCCCAACCGGCCATGCGGAAGCCTTTCAGACAGACCGCGCATCCAGGTCGGACTCAGACCCAATCCTTCGTATGTTAGAAGCTACCTTTATATCCCTGAATGAATCCAACCCTAACCTAACCGAATCCTGCTGGCTTTGCTACGATGTCAAACCTCCCTTTTATGAAGGAATTGCTTTAAACACTCCCTTCAGTTACTCCACAGCCGACGCCCCTCACCAGTGCAGATGGGAAACCCCTCGGAAAGGAATCATCCTGAGTCAAGTCACAGGCCAGGGCAGATGCTTTGGCAATGCAACCCTAGCTAGGCGGAGAGGCAACGTCTGCACCAAAGTTGTCAAGCCTAACAGGAAAAATAATAAGTGGGTAGTCCCATCCGCACCTGGGATGTGGGTTTGCCAGCGATCTGGAGTGAGCCCCTGTGTGTCCCTTGCCAAATTTGATGACTCTAACGACTTTTGCGTCCAAGTTCTGATTGTTCCTAGGGTCCTGTACCACTCAGACGAAGAAGTGTACCACCTTTTTGAGGAACCCAGCCGGCTCCACAAAATAGAAATAATAACAGGTGTAACTATCGCGATGTTGCTTGGTTTAGGAGCAGCAGGAACGGCAACGGGTGTCTCAGCCCTAGCGACCCCGCACCAAGGACTGTCCCAGCTGCAAATGACCATCGATGAGGACCTGCAGAGGATTGAGAAATCCATCTCCTTCCTGGAGAAGTCAGTCTCCCCTCTCTCGGAAGTGGTCTTGCAAAACAGGCGAGGTCAGGATCTCCTGTTCATGCAGCAAGGAGGCCTGTGTGCCGCCTTGAGAGAGGAGTGCTGCTTCTATGCAGACCACACAGGAGTCGTAAGAGACTCCATGGTGGAACTCCGAAACAGACTGGCCCAGAGGCAGAAGGACAGGGAAGCCCAACAGGGCTGGTTCGATTCCTGGTTCAATCAATCACCATGGCTAACCACTCTGATTTCTACCCTAATAGGTCCATTGGCATTGCTGCTTCTAGTGGTTACCTTCGGACCTTGCCTGCTGAACAAGCTGGTCTCATTCGTTCAGGCCCGCCTGGAACGGGCCAACATCCTTTTCATAGGCCGGCGAATCCAACCAGGGAACACTGCCAGCCACAAGTCCTAAACTTGACTGGCGAAAACTTATTCAGATTTACCAAACCCCCTTTTCCTTATCGAACTACAACCTTATACCTCATTTCAGTATATGACTACCTCATTCATTTGTGAAAAAGGGGGGGGGAGATGTAGCAGGTAGGGCCAGGCCTTCGGAAGATCTCGTGATGTTACGGGAAGACAGGGCCCCTGTTCCCTTAGATAAGAAAATTAACATAGGAATGCAGCCCCCTAAACCAGATGCCAGTAACTTTCCATTTGCCCAGTAACTTTCCATCCCTTACTAACCATAGATGGTAAAGACAGAGCCCCTTTTGATGTAGAAGCCCCTTAGACTATAAAACCGCACGAGAAGAGAGAATAAAGGCCTTTGATCGTCCACCACGTTGGTGTTAGCGTGTTTCTTAGGCCCGAGCGACCCTCGGGAAGGGGTCGCCGTGCTGTCTCGAAACCAGGCCCCCTGCCTTGTATCAGAAGGCAACACCCTCCTTTGCAGATTCTTTAACAAATTTTCCCTAACCCAGGACAAATCTTTGGCGCCCAGACGTGAGGCGAGAGAGAGAGTGGAAAAACCCTGTTTTGACTGCATTTTGACTGCTATTACTCTGTGTTCGTTTAAATCAGCTAATAGCCATGCTTTTTGGATTCATAATGTCTGTTGGGGTGAAGGTTTGCATGCATTTCTGGTCCCTAGGGTTTTTTGAGATTTTAATACCTCCCTGGTCCCTAGGTTTATTTTCTTATCCAGAAATAGCTTTAGTATTGCCCCTAATACGTAGTTGTTACACCAGAGGGGCTGTGACCAGAATAGCTATCCTGCTGGGTTTGGTGGCAATAATGTGCAAGAAGTTTATAAACATGCTGGGGTCTGCTCCAGGTATGAATGGTTCATGGCTATGGTTATGCATCCAGTTTGTCGCAGGAGGAGCAGGAGGGAATGAGGTTTTTCAGCCTCTGCTTTCCTCCTTCTCCTATGAATCAGTTGCATCACTAGTGAAGGATGTTCAGTTTCCCCTCAATGTTAAAGAAACCATCTTCCTGGTATTCAATCTGGTAACCTTCCTCTATACAGCCTGCTGCTTCTCTAGAATGAGGGCTGAGATTTCTAGATGGGCTGATGAGACCCCTGACTCAGGAGTAAACCCTGGTGTGGAAAATCCGAAGTGGTGTGGGAAATGGGAGGATATGGGCCAAATCCTGAAGGAATTCTCTGACCCTATAGTGTGGGATTTTCCCCATGAACAAATTCAGAACCCAGCTGAGGTGGGGAAATATCTGAAAGAGAAGTACCAGGATGAGCCTAAGGAGAGGAAGGTCATTGCAGTGAGCTGGGCCCTGGCATATGCTTATCGCACACTGCTAGATACTCTAGGGCAGCAGACAGAGGCAGGGGGGCAGGGGATAAATCAGCAACTGTCCCGGTGACTCAGGCTGCAGCTAAAACTCCAGGCTCGAAGCTAGCAGCTAAACCCATGGCTGTTGCTACCAGCACTAGAAGTGGGAAATGCACAGACAAGACCAATCGACCAGTGGATGATGATGATGATGATGATGATGAAGGAGAAGGAACCTCAGTGCCTTCTGACGTAAAGTCAGGAGTCAAAGCAGCAGGTGCAAGATCAGATGCCAATATTGAGTCCTTTTCCCTGAAGGACCTTCGTGGCCTACGGAAGGATTACACTCGAAGGTCTGATGAATCCATAATTAGTTGGCTGGTCCGTCTCTGGGATGATGCAGGCGAGGCTACCGTTTTGGATGGCACTGAAGCCAGGCATTTGGGATCCCTGTCACAGGATCCTGTCATAGACCAAGGAATGATGAGGGGGGGTAACTCTCACAGCCTCTGGGAACGGGCCCTAAGAAGTGTGGCAGAAAGATACCTGTGTGCAGACGATCTCTATATGCAGCAGACTCAGTGGAAGACAATAGAGCAAAGGATCCAACGCCTGAGAGAAATGGCCGTGGCTGAGATTATCTTCTCAGATGATGTAACAACTAGGAACCCAGACTTAGTACCATGCACGTCTGTGATGTGGCGAAAACTCGTACGACTCGGGCCACAAGAATATGCTTCTGCCTTAGCCATCATGAAGAGGGATGAGAGGGGTGAGACTGTGCTTGACATGGCAAGGAAGCTCTGAGCATATGCAGATGCTGTACATGGCCCGACACATGCCAGAATCGCAGCGGTAGAAACACGTCTGCAGAACTTAGAGGATAAGATAGAGGAGAACCATAAGAAGCTTAGAGAGGAGATTAAAGAAGACCTTCTCCAAATTTCAGCAGTACAGATCCGAGGTTCCGGTATCCAAGGCAGACGTTTCCCAGATGGTGAGAGAAGATACACCCCACGAGCTGAGCTGTGGTTTTACCTGCGTGATTGTGGGGAAAACATGAGAAGGTGGGATAGGAAACCTACTGCTGTTCTGGCACGACAGGTGCGTGAACTGAAGGAAGCCACCAGAAATAAAGCAGCTCCAGTTGCCCGTAGCCAAACGGCCAGGTATGATGATGATGACATGTCTGACCCCCTCGAAGGAACATCCACCCAGGGAAAGAAGGATAACAGGCTTAGAGGGGCCCTGCCTCTAGCCAGGTAGAGGCCAGGGAAAATCGTGTTTTCTGGTCTGTGTGGATTCGTTGGCCTGGCACATCGGAACCACAAGAGTACAAAGCTTTGGTCAATACTGGTGTGCAATGCACATTAATCCCATCAAGACATGTGGGGACAGAGTCTGTTTCTATTGCTGGTGTGACAGGGGGATCCCAGGATTTCACTTTGGTGGAAGCTGATGTGAGCCTAACGGGAAATGAGTGGAAGAAGCATCCTATTGTGACTGGCCCAGAGACCCCATGTATTTTGGGCATAGACTACCTTCGAAGTGGGTACTTCAAAGACCCAAAAGGACTCAGATGGGCATTTGGAATAGCTGCTGTAGAGACAGAGGGCATCCAGCAATTGAACACCTTGCCTGGGTTGTCTGAGAATCCATCTGCAGTAGGATGCCTGATGGGAGAAGAGCAACGAGTGCCAATTGCCACTTCCATAGTGCATCGACGGCAGTATAGAACCACTCGAGGTGCTGTGATCCCCATCCATAAGATGATCCGAGAGCTGGAGAGCCAAGGGGTGGTCAGCAAGACCCACTCACCCTTCAACAGCCCCATTTGGCCTGTGCAAAAATCTGAAGGAGAATGGAGATTGACTGTGGACTATCATGCATTGAATGAAGTGACTCCACCACTGAGTGCTGCCGTGCCAGACATATTAGAGCTCCAGTATGAGCTTGAGTCCAAGGCAGCAAGGTGGTACGCCACTATAGACATAGCCAATGCATTTTTCTCCATTCCTCTGGCAGCAGAATGCAGGCCTCAGTTTGCCTTCACATGGAGGGGAGTGCAGTACACCTGGAACCGATTGCCCCAGGGGTGGAAGCACAGCCCCACCATCTGCCATGGACTGATCCAGACTGCACTGGAAAAGGGTGAGGCTCCAGAACATCTGCAGTATATTGATGACATCATTGTGTGGGGGAACACAGCTGCGGAAGTGATCGAGAAAGGGAAGTTAGTCATCCAGATCCTCCTGGGAGCTGGTTTCTCCATTAAAAAGAGCAAAGTAAAGGAACCAGCTCGTGAGGTTCAATTCCTGGGAGTGAAGTGGCAAGATGGACGGCATGAGATTCCTACAGATGTCATCAACAAGATCACAGCAATGTCTCCACCCACCAACAAGAAAGAGACACAAGCTTTCTTGGCTGCAATAGGTTTTTGGAGGATGCACATTCCTGAGTACAGTCAGATCATGAGCCCTCTCTACCTGGTCACCCGCAAGAAGAACAATTTCCAGTGGGGCCCTGAGCAGCAACAGGCCTTTGTCCAGATCAAGCAGGAGATTGCTCATGCAGTAGCCCTTGGCCCAGTCAGGACAGGACCAGAGGTGAAGAATGTGCTCTACTCTGCAGCCGGGAACCATGGCTTGTCCTGGAGCCTTTGGCAGAAGGTGCCTGAGGAGACTCGGGGTCGACCACTGGGATTTTGGAGTCGAAGCTACAGAAGGTCTGAAGCCAACTACACTCCAACAGAGAAAGAAATCCTGGCTGCCTATGAAGGAGTCCAGGCTGCTTCGGAGGTAATAGGCACTGAAGCACAACTCCTCCTGGCACCCCGACTACCGGTGCTGGGGTGGATGTTCAAAGGCAAGGTTCCTTCCACTCACCATGCCACCAGTGCTACATGGAGCAAGTGGATTGCTCTCATCACTCAGCGCGCCCGTATAGGTAAACTGAATCGCCCTGGGATTTTGGAGGTCATTACAAATTGGCCCGAAGGTGAGAATTTTGGTGTCACAGATGAAGAACAAGAACCAGTGACACGGGCTGAAGAGGCTCCTCCCTATAACCAACTGCCCCCAGAGGAAACACGCTACGCTCTTTTCACTGACGGTTCCTGTCGCATCGTAGGGATGAACTGGAAGTGGAAAGCAGCCGTATGGAGCCCCACACGACAGGTTGCACAAGCTACCAAAGGAGAAGGTGGATCAAGCCAATTTGCTGAACTCAAAGCTGTTCAACTGGCCCTAGACATTGCTGAGAGAGAGAATTGGCCAAGGCTCTACCTCTACACTGATTCATGGATGGTAGCCAATGCTCTGTGGGGATGGCTGTAGAGGTGGAAAAAGGCTAACTGGCAACGTAGAGGGAAACCAATTTGGGCTGCTGATGAGTGGAAAGACATTGCTACCAGTGTAGGGAGGCTACCTGTGGAAGTCCGCCATGTAGATGCCCATGTACCCAAGAGTAGGGCCAATGAGGAGCACCAAAACAATCAGCAGGTAGACCAAGCTGCAAAGATAGGAGTGTCCAAAATAGACCTAGACTGGGAACATAAGGGAGAGTTATTCCTAGCTCGATGGGCCCATGATGCCTCAGGCCACCAGGGCAGAGATGCCACCTATAAGTGGGCACGAGACCGAGGGGTGCATCTAACCATGGACAGTATTTCTCATGTTATCCATGACTGTGAGACATGTGCTGCCATCAAGCAGGCCAAGCGAGTGAAGCCCCTGTGGTACGGTGGGTGGTGGTCCAAGTACAAGTATGGGGAGGCCTGGCAGATTGACTACATCACACTGCCTCAGACACGCCAGGGCAAGCGCTACGTGCTGACCATGGTGGAGGCCACCACTGGATGGTTGGAAACCTACCGTGTGTCTCATGCTACAGCCCGGAACACCATCCTGGGCCTGGAAAAGCAAGTTCTATGGAGACATGGCACCCCTGAGAGGATCGAGTCAGACAATGGGACTCATTTCAAGAACAGCCTTATCAACTATTACAGCGACCTTAGACGGTCACTGTGGTGAGAGAAGGACGAGAATCTTGTTTCTTGATCAGAAGGCTGATTTATTCATATAAGATATATAATACATTATAACTATACTAAAAGGAAGAAAAAGAGAGGTTACAGAGAGCAGCTATGCTAAGAATAGAATAGAAAGAATGAATAACAAAGTTCTGTGTCCAGGGAATCCGTCCCTGAGCTGCTCCTGTGATTGGCCTTTAATGGTACACAAGGAAGATGAGCCAATCACAGGGACACCTGCTACATTTCACAGCAGCTGATAACAATTGTTTACATTCTTCTTCTGGGGCCCTTTGCTTCCCAGAAGAAGGACAAATCCCAAAGAAAGGATTTCTATGAAGAAATATCTGCGACAATCAACACCTGGGCTAGGGAACATGGCATTGAGTGGGTGTACCATATTCCCTACCATGCACCAGCTGCAGGGAAAGTGGAGAGGTACAATGGACTACTAAAAACCCAGTTGAAAGCTTTGGGTGGGGGATCTTTCAAGAATTGGGAGCAGCATCTGGCAAAAGCCACCTGGTTAGTTAACACCCGAGGTTCCACCAACCGAGCAGGTCCTGCCCAGTCTGAGTCCCTGAATGTAATAGAAGGAGACACAGTCCCAGTGGTACATATCAGAGGTTTGTTAGGGAAGACTGTGTGGATCAATTCTGCCTCGAGTACAGACAAACCCATTCGTGGGGTTGTCTTTGCTCAGGGACCAGGTTGCACGTGGTGGATAATGCAAAGAGATGGAACAACACGATGTGTACCTCAGGGAGATCTGATTGTGGGGTAAGAATGATATGGGGTTAAGGGGTGGAATGTCCTGGGGTGATGTTATGATGCTTGTATGTCCCCATTCATCTGTTCTGTGCCTTTAAGACCGGCTCTGAAGAGTGGAAGTTTTGTTTGGGTTTCTCTTATCAGGACACAGAGACAAGCGGTACATAAGGCTGTTTTTTTTCACTTCCAGCTTCAGCTTGCTGCTTTTGCTTGCTCTCTTTTTCTGCTCTTGCTTCTGCTCTGCTTTCTGCCTCTGCTTATTAGCTAGTTCTAGCTAAACAGTCCACATTGCTTCCTGGACTGTTTCTCCTCTCCTGTTTCTGTGACCATCTCGAACCTGCTCCGGACTGGGACCCGGGAACACCGAAGGTTCGGCTGCAGCGGCTGGCCCAGCACCGGAGGGACTGAGAACAGAGCAACCACCCCCGAAAGAGACTTTCTGATTTTGCCATCTTTCTCAGAGCGGTGTCAACGGGTATTGTTCATTTTGTGTGCTGGGGGGTGCTGGGCCAGTCAAATAAACAGGTTCTTTCCACCTCTCTCCGAGGAATTGTTTCCTGAACCGGTTGGGGGGAGGGGCCGCGTTGATTTCGCTTTCTGGAGGGGCCCTCCTTTGCAGATTCTTTAACAAATTTGCCCTAAACCAGGACACTCTGTTCAGTGAGAACCCACAAAGGAAAAATGTAAATATCTGAATCTTAGCATGAACACACAAATCACCTTCTGACCAATGAATGAAGTAGCAAAATCTACTACTAGCCAATTGGTGCTGCACACAAGGTCTGTGAAAATTGTATAAAATTAGTTATGTGAATAAAGAACTGGCTTTTTCTGCATGAAGAAAATGGAGTCACAGTTGATTTATTGCAACATCTGGTGACAGCCGGACATGCTCACAAACGAACAGCCTGCCACGAAAGAGACCTGATAACAAGCGAACAGCCCGCTGCAAAAAAGTACACAAAACGACCAGCCAAGAAAGAGGAGACAAGTCAAGCCAGCCACAGGACCAGGCGAACACACAAATTGTGAAAGGAAGACTGCAGTCAGCTGTGGGATCAGCTAAGATATAGTGTGCTGCAGCCTGTAGCGAGATGGAACTCAGAAACAGAATACACAAAGTCTTGAAAATACAGCCACAGCCCGGGCTGTGGAAGAAATGCAAAAAAGAAGCAGCCCAACTGTAAGAAACCACCCTCACTTTTATAATTTTAAAGGGTTTATTAAACCTTAACAAAAATACAACAAAAGGACCAAATAAGGAAAAATCACAGTGCTGGGAGTCCCCATGATTATCAGCCAAGTGCTCAATCTACAAAATTGATGCTCTGCCTTTTATACCCTTAGCCCTTCCCAAAGTTTTATCAGTCAACTTCTTCTCTGCCATCCATTGGTGGACATTACTTTCTTACATCTTGATTGGAGGTTAAGTGTTGCTACGTCGTGCCTCCTGGTAACAAGCTGGCCTTCCCTGAATGTCCTGACTATTAAGACTATTACAAGGGGGAGGGGAAAGAGGACTATGGGAGGACATATTACAATAACATCACTATACATTTTAACATCATCATGATATCTATCTCTTAATTGTGAGAGCCAACCATTACATTACTCATCTATAACAAATCCCCCTTTTCTATAAGTCATTTGGTTCGAACAATTAATTCTTATTTTTGATTCTGATAATCTACTGTTACTTCTCAAAAAAGAATAAATAATGAAAGAGTAAGTTTTACTAGCATCTGTTGATGTGGGTGAGGACAGTGGGAACAGAAAAAAAATCTTAGGTTTTCTTTAGACACACTTATTTGGAATGGACGAAATGGGATCTCAGAGTTACAGTATGGCCTTTTTACTCCCATCAACTCTGCCTATGGGGTTGCTACTCATAGCACATGTATCTTAGTGGTGAGTACAGAGGCCAATTCAGTCTTGCCCTTTAGTCTCTGTTGCATTAAGAGACAACTGAGGAATGACAGAGGTCTGGTATGGCTTTCTTGTTCCCACCTTACCATGCCTACGGGATTGCTGCCCACAGCAGGGGCATAATCTTCTTGGTGGCGAGCACAGGGGCCAACCTGGTCTTGCCTTCTATTTCCTGTTTTACTTTACTTGTTGGTTCTTAAGGAAACTGCCCCAATACCTCTTGCAGTTCCCTGTATACCTCCCCTCAACAGATGCTTGTAATTCTTATCTATTAAAATAGGACAATTACATCAAGAAATGATGCGGTTTAACCTCCCTGCCTAAAGTTTTAGTTAAAACAATCTTCAAGCTGGTTGGTGGAAGCTTGACTTTACTTTTCAGACGTCTTTGAGCTTCTTTGGCTATCTCTCACCTGGTCTGGATGTTACAGTCTATTCTTTGTGTTCTTTTACTGGGCCTTTAATTCTGTTGACACGAGTCCACTCTTGCTCTGCGGTTCATACAGTTGATTCAGTGGTTAGCAGTACCTGAAAGGGACTTCTCCACTGAGGGGTTAAACTGAAGATAATGGACATTGCACTGCTTCATATGTTTGAGTCTTAGTTACTTACTACTGCTGATACAAGGGAACTGTGCGGCCTCAGAAGCATTACAATCACAGAGAGATTTAGCACATAGCCTAGCATCCTGTTTTGATGGTAACAGTTTTTAGGGAACGTGGGCAAGAACAGCACTGGGTTACAGTGATTGTAGATATCCCTGTTTATAGGGATTTAATGGAAACTTAAACACTATTAAATCTGATGGAAATCACTGTATACAACTTTATATAAACTTTTGGTAAACTTATGCATAGAGGCAAATTCCTCTCCTTACAAGAACAAGGTGTACACAAGAGAGCTAGGTAGTGAAACTTACATACATATATGTTGAAGTGAGGGAGCGACCACCTTTGTTGATTTAGCATCTGACTCCACTTTATTCATCAATCAGGCACTTTTTATAACAGTCTTAATTCACTTCATGCATATTGCAAAATCTGAGCTCCTGATAGGCTGTAGAGAAAACTTCAGCTCCTCCTTTTGTTTACAATACCTGAAGTTAGTTTACTGAAACCAAGATCAGTGTTCCCACCATGATATGAAAGGTTCTCAAAATCTTCATATCTATTCCCAGACTGGCCGTCTGTTCCCAGTAGTAGCCAAGGACAGAACGGTCTGAGAATCTTGTTTTTTATATAAAAGGTGGCTGAGAACCTTAATTATTTACAGAATCAAGCCTGGGAAAGGCTGCTTTACAGCAGGCTTCTATATTTCCCTCAGCTGAATACCTTCATGGCCTCTTTCTTTAAGCCATGCTTAAACCAGGCTCTCCACACATATATACACATACGTCTGTTTTTCCAGGTGAGACAGCAGTCGGATGCACGGAGCTGTGTATCTAGAGCTATGTCTCTGGGCATGCCCAGTCCGTGTATGCACACAGGGACATGTGCAGAGTTAGTGAATGTGCACACTGGTACCTGCTCACCTGCACAGAGCTCTTGTGTATTATGGTACTTGATAGCAGCACACACTTGTGTACACCCAACCTGCCACACCAGCACACATATTGCACAGACACTTACTTATGTACAATCTTTACTAATGCACAAGTGCCAGCAAGCACAAGACTTGCTTGCACATAGAGCTTGAGCACGCCAATGTGTGCAGTGTCATACACATTAATATACACGGCTCACACTTGTCATGCTCACACTTGCAGAACCTGTGCATACTCACAAGCACAGAGCTGTGCACAGGTTCACTCACACTTGAGAGTGTGTAATTTAACATACATGTAAACAGCAGTGTACATATCACGTGTACACTTCAGCACATCTATGTGAGTAGTGTTGTGTACACTGACACACGTACACTGTGTAAAGCAGGATGTGTTCACTCACATTTGGGCACACTAGAAAACACGTGCACACAGAGCTGCATACACTGGCACACACTTGTACATTACTCTGTCAGAGCTCTCCAGGCCCTGACGCCTCCATGGGTTTCTCTTCGTGGGATTATATCACGGTGGGGGATGGGGAAAGGAGAGGGCAGTATGGGTGGGACATTGTGTTACAGTTAAAAGAGCACTCTCTGTCCCTTTGGGGTGGGAATAGACAGGCCTGTCTTAAAGAAAAAGTCAGAGACTATGCTGGATTCTTGCTTTTTGCTTCTCACTTTAAAAGGGCAAAACTGAGCACTTTTTGCTGTCTTATTTTCCTCAGGAGCTTAAATAGCACAAAGGGGAGGATTAGAAGGAGTTATTGAGGATCACTACTAGTGCATAGCACTCATGGTGTTTCTCACCTCCTATATTATTCATGAGATATTGGGGTAGGAACTAACAGCAGTCTTACCCCACTGCCTTGGAAGTTTATATTTTGTTAAGGGGTACTTTTTACTTCTTAACTGAGGAGGGATACTTGTGATTTTTATTACTGTGAAGGGTAGCTCACTGTCTTCTGGGGATATGGTAAGGAAGGCTTCAGGCCACTCTGTAGGGGTGAAAGTGAGACCAAGTTTTTATTAAGATGTTATCTTGGACTGAAAGAGGGAAAGATATCTGTGTCATGTATGGAAAAAATATCTAAGTTTTTGACACTTAAGCTCTTCTCTTAACCTGAAAGAGAAGTAGCACTTTCCCAGTGTAAAGTTGAGTGGAGACAGCTCAAGACTTTTAGCTAAACGAGTTCAAAGCATGATATATATGTTCTAACAGGACTCTCTGAAATTGTGCTCATTTCACAGTTTTAATCTATGATGTCTTGTAGTTCTGCTATTCTTAAGAGTGTTTGTTCTTGGCTGTGGAAGGAGAAGCAGAGTGAAGCTTTCAGGACACAGCCTTCAGATGAAGAAAAACTCTTAGGAGCTGATCAAGAGAGGAAATCACCAGACATGGGCACAGAGTTGGGCTCAGGGAGTAAAGTAGGGTAGGTAGTCTGGTTTGGGCATTTCACACTCTTTTAGCCCTACAGAAATGGGGTTGCACTAGTTTAGAGCAATGGGGAGGTAAACATAAAGAGGAAACTATTTTTTTTACTCTCTTAGTGTCTGCCCAACTTAGGGAGCTTGTGCAGTGCTTCCCAGTAGCCCCAACCATAAGGTGGTTAGTGGCTTTGAGAGGCAACAGGGATCTAAAATATAGTAGGAAATGACAGGCACACTCTAGTCTCTAAAACTCATCTGCCAGTGCGCTTCTTTTTCATTTACTTGGCAATTGCTAAATGAAAAGCTTAAAGATTAAGGAAGAAGAAAAGCTCAGAGGTTTGGCAGCCCAGAGGAGGGCAAGGGAAGAGGGGAGAGGATCCTCCTTCTCCTTTCGGGGACTTCTTACTTGTTTTCGGTCTTATCTTAATTTGCTAACCACAGGTCCTCTCAGCAAGACCCTCCTTCCTAATTAATTAGAAGGAGAAAGAAAGAAAACAAGTGAGAAATGTAGCCTTCTGATACAAGGCTGGCGAACTGGTTTCAAGAGACAGCACGGCGACCCATTCTCCAGGGCCGCTCGGGCCTAAGAAACACGCAGACACCAACGTGGTGGACGGTCAAAGGCCTTTATTCTCTTTTCTCGTGGGGTTTTATAGTCTAAGGGGCTTCTACGTCAGGCGAGAGTCTGTCTTTACCATCTATGGTTAGTAGGGAATGGAAACTTACAGGAAAAATGGAAAATTACTGGCATGTGGTTTAGGGGGCTGCATTCCTATGTTAATTTTCTTATCTAATGGAACAGGGGCCCTGTCTTCCCGTAACATCGCGAGATCTTCCGAACGCCTGGCCCTATCTGCCACAGAGGAAAGAAAAAGACGAAGAAAGGAAAGGAAAACATAAAATTTACTTTCTTCCCAAAAAGCAAAAAAAGGAAAAACCAACTTGCTTGTGATTACTACTGGGTCGGCTCTGCTGCTCTTTTTGCAGCCGTGTTTCGGCTCTCTGGTACCTCTCAGTTTACTAGTGCAGAGCAACCACCGAAAGCTACCCACGCTGGCCCCCGAGACCCCTGCATAACAGAGATTGTTCTTGACTCCCAGCAGTGCTGGGTGCAAACCACACCCCGTGTGCCCTGAAGCACTGCACCCAGTAGCAGCCCCTCACTGCCCATGGCTCATGTTGTCTGCAGCTCCCACTGCTAGCAGTCCCATGCCTCCAAACCCCCCGACCCCCAAGTCCACAAGTGCGGCTCTCGCCACCAGCAGCCCGCATCAGCAGACCAGCAGCTCTGGACTCTAGTGCTTCTGACTGCCGTGGTCACCCTCAGTTGGGTCACTACTGCTGAAAGTTAACACATGGGGCATCCCCAGTCCCCTACCACCCATGCACGCCAGTGCGGTCCCTGGCCTGGACACCTCGCACAACTGGGCCCACTCTGCCGGGCACCTCTGCACTCAGTGAAAGCTGTCCCAGTCACTGCTGGCAGCCCTCTCACTGCCCACAGCCCTCAGTCGCCTGCAGGCGCCGCCCCCCCTGCAGTGCCCTGGTCTCATGGCTTTATACTGGCGGGTTTTATAGGGGAGCCACTGTGGTGCTGTACCCCGGTCTGGGAACACTTGTACTGCTTGGCTGGTCCCCAACCGCCAGCAGCGCCATGTCTAATCTTGGTCAGCACACCGGGCCTCTGCCACCTCCCCCTACCCTTGTTGGGTCGGCATGTGCTGGAAGCCTGCTGCGCCAAGTATGGCAGCGCACGCCACTCCTCGTGGACCCATCCCCCGACTTCCTTTGCACCAGTGGGTCAGGGAAATCACTGCAGCTCTGCTCTGCACCATTGGGTACCTTGGATGCCCCTGTGCTCAGCATTTTTTTGTTGCTTCTACCGGCAACAGCACCCCCTCCCAAGCCTCATCTGGTAAGCTCTGGAAGTTATTGCACTGACTGCGCACCAGAAGCTAGCAGCAACTCCTCACCCCAATCGATGGGCGACCCGTGCCGCAAGCCTGGAGACTCTCCACACAGTGCTCCCCAGTGCTCCTGAGTCCCTGCAAATCCTTCAGTCTCAGGCTTCCTGACAGCAACAGGGTCCTCGCTTTCCATGGGGCACCTGCTTTTCTCTGCCATGTGTCCCGCCATTTTTTTTCCAGTCGTCCACTATACTGAAGCTTCAACAGACCAGGACAGGTCCTGTGTATTACTTGTCTGAAGCTGACATTTATACACACGGATTATGGAATTACAATCTGGCCAGAACAATTATGAGGATCTTCTAAGTTTCATACCTACCCCAAGCACACTCCCGGAACTACCCCACTCACACTTCAAGCATACTCTCCACTCTTACAAAGACTAATGCTCATAATCCTCTAGATCTGCAGTTTTCAAGGGCTTTTTCTCTTCTTCCTCTTCCTCTTTTTTGTTATCCAGTCTTTGTTGTCTCTGGGGTGTCAACCTGCAATCACTGATGGTCCCAGGAGATGTTGTTTGAGCTACCAAATTCAGTAGGGGTGTGCCATACATCTGAAATCTTCTAGGGCCACAGAGATGAGGTTTTATATCTGGAACGACCCCCCAAATCGAAATGATTTAGTGAGAAATGACCCTCATTTTATCATTTTAAAGGGTTTATTAAGCCTTAACAAAAATGCAACAAAAGGACCGAATAAGGAAAAAGTGCAGCACTGGGAGTCCCCATGACTATCAACCATGTGCTCCTCTACAAAATGGATGCTCTGCCTTTTATACCCATAGCCCCCTCTCAAAGTTTTGACAGTCAATGTCACAGACATCTTTTGTGAAAAATCCTTTCTTGGGATTTTTCTCCCTTCTGAGAAGCTGTGGCCTCAGCAACAAAATGTAAACAATGGTTATCTGCTGCTGTGGAATGCAACAGGTGGATCCGTGATTGGTCTCCCATGGATGTTTGGATTTACTGACCACTCACGGCAGAGCTGCTCTTGCCCTCTGCCGGGACACAGACCTTTGTTATTCATTCTTTTCTTTTCTATTCTTAGCTTAGCTAGCCTTCTGAGAACTTTTCCTTCTATTCTTTTTAGTATAGTTATAATGCAGTATATATATCATAAAATAATAAATCAAGCCTTCTGAACATGAGGTCAACATTCTCGCCTCTCTCTTCACCTGAAAAATCTTGTAACCACCATCACAATTGGTGAACCCCGAGTGACTGAGGAGGACAAATCATCAATTGGTGACCCGGGTGACTGAAGAACAAATCATCACTTGGAGAGACCCCCAGAGGAGCAATTGCTGCACTGGGTAAACCCTGAATGTGTGGCATTGATGGTTGCTTCACAAGTGACCACAGAAGTGGATTCTAGCCAGGAGCTCAAGAACTGAAGATCCTGATTTGGACAGAGTTCACAGCAAGGCTTACCACAAAGAGAACCTTCTGAAAAGCCTCCATCCAGGAAGATGTTCGGAGAGCCTGGCAGCACAATGCAGATGGCCAGGGAATGCTAGACCCTGGTACAAGGTACTGTTGGTTTTTCCCTCCCTGAAAATGCGGCCATTCGCAGTTTGTGGCTGCTGATGTGGAGGACTTCCCCCATAGAGGAGGAGGTTCGATTCTCCCCTTCAGAGGAGAAACTTATTGCCCTCTGGCAAAAATGGGTGAAGAGGATGGAATTCTGTTGGAGACAGATTTCTATGAGTTTTTTTGATGGGCAAAGCTCTTTGGGTTCTTTACAAATGTGCTAAATGCCCTTGATGTGTTTGTATGTGAGTGCATGGACTCCATTTTCCAATTTGTTATGGACCGTGGCGTTTGGATACCTCCAGATTTATCCAGCATTTAGGATGCTCTTTCCAGTTTTGAAACGGAGGGCAGCTGTTTTTCCCTAGATTGCTAGCTGCAACGGGCTCGCCCCATTTCCCCCGACTGCAGCAGGAGAAGACCCTTTGGAGGGGGACGATCTGCTGCTTCCCAGCTCCCCTGCATCCCAGCGGGGGGAGGGGAGATCTTGTCCGGAGCTGAAGGTTTTTTTACTGCATTTTTGGAGCATGCTCAGATAGAGCCGTCTTCCCTCCCCCTCATCTGTGGAGAGTTTTGTGCTGACGTGGCTTGAGGAAAAAGGCCATGATCATATACAGCTGGTTAAGCAGTAAGTTCTCAGCCTTTTCCTTACAAGAAAACAACAACACTGCGTCCTTGAGCAAATAACAAGAAAACAACAACACGGTGCCCTTGAATGAATAACTGTTGTCAACAGCAGGATGTAAAAACAAGTATTAGCCTCAACAAGAAAACCACAAGTATTTTGAGCATGTAGCCACAAAGGAGGAGTTGAAATTTAATCTGTAACCAATGATGAGCTTAGCTTTTGCAATATGTATGAGCTTAATTAACACTACAATAAAGCATGTAAGCCGGATCAATAAAGTTGAGACCAATGATCATCAATAGGATGTGCTCGTCTCCCTTCACTTCCGTGACTCGTCTCTCTCTGGGGAATGATGAGTGGGCTAGGCCGCCTCCCGGACCTGCCCCGCGGCCGCCTCCCCGGGCAGTCCTGCCCGCAGCTCCGCCAGCCTCCACGCCTGCACCGGAGAGCTCCGAAACACCGCTCCCTGAGGCTGTGCTGCTGTTGCTAAGCAACGGCGATCCGGCGTCGCTTCTGCCGCGACCCACAGCTGCGCCAATGTTGCTAGGCAACAGCGATCCTCCGCCCCCCCCCCCCCCCCCCGACGGCTCAGCTGCTGCCCGTGCTGGCCCCGCCGCTGCCCGTGCACACTCTGCCGGCTTCTGCAACTGCATCTTCCACCGAGCCGACCCCAGAGCCAGGTGCAGAAGACGCTGCCGACCCTGTGCTGTGCCCGCCAGCCTCTCCCACAGAGGCACAGCGAGTGTCTGTGCTGCCTCTCCTGGAGCCAAGCAACACAGCAAGCAGCGGCGTGTTCCCGCACACCCCCGCCGCCTCCCGCCTAGCCAGTCCCTGTTCAGGATGATACTTAAAACGCCGCCGAACCTGCGGGACCCTCAGAGCAGCCCGCGGCAGCTTCTGCACCTAGCGTGACTTCCCCCCCGAGTTTTTTGGGCTGTCCCAGGGCTGCCCCTGCAGGGGGAGCTGGAACAGGGGAAGACGGCGTCAGCCTCTCCTTCCGTGGAGGAGGCGTGGTTCGACAGCTGGCTGTGAGTGCAGCCCTGCTGCCGGTGTTCAAAATCAGCATTCTCGGCGGGTTGGGGGATGTTTGGTCAGTTGCTGCCCCTTGAGGGGTGCGAATCTCTCTGCTGCCCCTCACGCGCCCCAGTGGCGAGGGGCAGGTGGGTCCCAAGAGTTCTGCCTTTGGTCCCCAGCCCAGAGGGGGTGGTGCCGTGAGGTAGATGAGAGACACACCTGTTGCATTTGCATTGCAGAGGCAGAGGGCACAGCAGGAAGCGATCATGGCTTGCTTGCTGTGGGGAACGAACATTCCTAGACCCGAGATGAGGGCTCTTGGGACTGCTTCTATTTCCCTGCTGCTGGCATGCCTTGGTGATTTTGGGGAAAAAAAGGGTTTCACCACCTGTTCTGCCATTGTACTGGCAGCAGAGTGCAGGTTTGTGACAATGCAGAGCCTGCCTTGTGGGTTGGGCCTGGGCTGTTGGGCTGAGGTCCATGGACCAGGGCTACCTCCCGGCCTCCTGATGGGTTTGGGAGTTTTGCTTCCCCCTTCTGGTCCTGGCCCACCTTTCTGTGGGCCAGATCTGGGGTTCCTGATCCTTCCACACTGGCCAGGGCCCTCCAGGGCCTCTCTTTGGCTGCTCTGCTGCTGCTGCTCTTTTCAATAAAAAAAAAAAAAAATTAAATAAAAAGGGGTGAAATAGCTGGCAGCAGCTCTGAAGCATTGAAGGGCCAAAAATTAGCTCCAGCAAAGTTGTTCAATAAAGGGCTGTGGCCAGGACATTCATGAAGTTGTCTCAAAATTGTTTGAAATTATTTGATGACTGTCAATGGACTTTTGATAACTATTGATGGACTTTTCTGCAGCAAGCCTGTTTCAGGACCAAAAAAAACTTTCAGAGATGGCAAAGAGGAACATCTTCAGCCCATGGACTTTTCCTGAAACTCAGCTGTTTGGACTTGAACTTTCTTTGCATTGTTTTTGCATTTTCTTATATTGTAAGATTGTTTTGGTGATTTGATAGAATTGTATGTTCTACAGGTGAAGAAATTCCCTGTTCATTCCACACCAGCATTTGGGTGAGGTTTTGACTGGCAACAGATAACCTGTAAGGTGTTTGTTCTTTCCTCTGCATGTGCACAGCAGAGAAAATTACAGACATTTTTTTTTTAAATTTAATTAATTTAAAAGGGTGACATGTCACAGACATCTTTTGTGAAAAATCCTTTTTTGGGATTTTTCTTCCTTCTGAGAAGCTGTGGCCTCAGCATCAAAATGTAAACAATAGTTATCTGCTGCTGTGGAATGTAACAGGTGGATCCGTGATTGGTCTCCTGTGGATGTTTGGATTTACTGACCACTCACAGCAGAGCTGCTCTTGCTCTCTGCCAGGACACAGACCTTTGTTATTCATTCTTTTCTTTTATTTTCTTTTCTATTCTTAGCTTAGCTAGCCTTCTGAGAACTTTTCCTTCTATTCTTTTTAGTATAATGTAGTATATATATCATAAAATAATAAATCAAGCCTTCTAACATGAGGTCAACATTCTCTCCTCTCTCTTCACCTGAAAACCCTTGTGACCACCGTCACAATTCAACTTCTTCTTTGCCCTCCATCGGTGGACATTACTTTCTTACATCTTGATTGGAGGTCAGGTGTTGTTAACCTGGAACAGAGAAACCCTGTTAACAGGGAAAGAGGACTATGGGAGGACATTTTACAATAACTTTACAATACATTTTAACATTCACGTGATATCTATCTTATGATCGTGAGAGCCAAATATTGCATTACTCATCTGTAACACCAGCTTTGCAAGACACAGCAAGTGAGCACAAGCACTGACACAACTGCTGGCCACAGAATCGGCACAAAACTAAATTCAAGCAGCGGATATAGAAAGTAGTGAAAGGCTATGGCTACAGCCAGCCATGGGACGGTGCAGAACAAAGAAAGACAAGAGCCAGCTGGCAGAGCAGGACATGAGCGGCCATTGCACAGGGTCGCCCATGGCGTGGAACGCATAGAAGCAAACACATCTTCTGGGGGAAAGCACGCACCTGGTGAGACAAAACTTGCGGGCAGAAGGCACACACAAGGAAGGGCACCTGACATAGAAAGGGCATGTCACGAGAAAACACCCTGAAGTGGGGGAGCACGGCCAAGCGAGTTGTGGGGAATGGTCAAGAACTGGAAAATGCATTGTGTCCATTTGAGGTGTGGGGCACTGTCAGAGAATCATGGGAAAACGATGCAGAATAAATCCGTGTCATGGAGAAGACTCATGGAGCTGCAACATATGGAAACATTCGTGCCACAGAAAGAAAGTCTGAACTGTGAGTTAAAAAAAGGTAAAATACAGGGCATCTGAGATTATGATTCTCAACTGATGAAAAAGCGATAGTATATGTATTGGCACTTATATTGGGCAAACAGGGGACAAAACATGATAAAAAGAAATTGCGAACTTTGTTGCTATGGTGTAGAAAGCATAACATGAGAATCAATGTGAAAAATGCCTTTTCTATCTAAAGTTGGGAAGAGTTGGGGCAGTCTTTGTGGGCAGCAGCCATACGGGAGGACATGGCACCCACAAAATCGCGACCTACAAGGTATCTAATTAGAAATTCATTGAAAAATTACAATCCACTGAGGGGATCACAGCTGCCGTGGCAACCGCCACCCCGAGGATGCCAGAAACCTTTAGATTGGTACCCCCCGTGTCTGTGGGACCTTTTCTGTTCCCTCTGCCTACAGGCGATGGAAAAAATTACCTTTTGATTCAATTTTTTGCATTGAAAAGAGTGTTAAAAAATGTTGTAACCACTATGAAATTGCTTTTTGTCCAGACCATGCCAACCACATGAGAAACGAACAAAGAACCTGGAAAAGGCACCAGAACTTAGTTGCATGCGCCTGCAAAAATAACTCCAGTGCGACTCAGTTCTCCCCCAGGTAGAGCGAATGGGCGGCGTGGGGCGGCCAGCTTTCGCTCTCTGGGGAACTGCAGCGGCTGTGGGGGGTGGTGGGCGGCTGCTGTAGCAGCCATGCAGGCGACTTTTGTTCTCCAGAAATCCCCCGAACCCCTGGCTGGCCACACGTGATGGTGGAGGCGGCTCTGCATGGAGCCTGCAGGCTCCAGAGCCTGAAAGAGGTCGGATGGCATTTCTGTAGCACAGCTTTCTTCCAAAGCTGGTGGCACGGACCACATTTTCTCCTGGTGCTGCTGTGCAGTCTCTTTGAGGGAGCCCAGCGGCTCTGCTGGATACCTTTGTCCGGCCTGCATGGAGCTGTGAAAAATGTATATTATATGATTGGCTATATGTGTTATGTTGGAAAGTTATGCTGTATTAATCTCTTTTAAGTAGTGCTGTATTAATCTCCTTTAAGTAATATGGTAAATATAGTTTTTAGGCTATGTTTTGCGGAGAAAAGAAGAAAACCCCACAACTTTGTAAAAGCTGTAAAGCTTGGTATGTTTATTACAGCGCTGGATGCTGGACGCATGCAGAGATTGCTCTCCTCAAAAAGGCATGCGTACCTCTGAGAACTTCAGGTCTCTTTTTATCTCTCTCTAAAATACATATGCATACAGTTTCACAATAGGTTCATACATATTCATTTTTATGGGTTTCGTGTGACTTTTACCACTAGTCCCTTTTTATCAGAAAAATTCCGAGGTCAGGTTGACTTGCCCTTACAACAGTCCCTGTCTCTCTCTATCATCTTCTGTCTCCCCCCCTTTATCTCTGTCCTTCACTGAAGTAACTTAACTGAGCTTAGGCCTTGCAGTCTGGCTAAATAACTGGGGTTTCTAACCACAGGCTCAACTCAAAAATGTACATTTCACCTAAATTAAAATGGATTTCAATCCTGGAAAATTTTCACTTTGCTTCATTCCCCCCTTTCCTAAAAGGAGGAAGTAAATTCTTTTACTTCGTACAAATTCCTATGACAACAAGTGTACTTTAGTGCTTTACCATGCACGTTTGAAAATGGATAATCTTAAACTTATTCTAACTAATATTAACAAAATTACAGTAGGATGACACAACTTACTAAAGATTCTATTTGCAGTTGGTGACCACCTAAAGACCACATCTCACCAGTGATGATCTGCATTTTGTTCTATTCTTTGCAGAATTCTAGTTATTTCTTTTGTATCATGTTGGACAGTAATTGTGGTTTTTTTCCCACTTTCTTGGATTTCCTTCAAGATCTCCAGTAGGTCTTGGTGCTTAATTAATTGTTTTACTAATGCAAGGTCCATACCAATAGGGGTAGGTGATAATCTGTGTTACATTGTGTAATTGGTTTTAACCAGCTGGTGGGATGTCACTGGGGCCATGTACGAAAAATCACACCTGATAATCTTAACAAAATTACAAATGCAGAAATTAGAATGATTTCTACTAGACAAAATAACATAATTGCTATCAATTTTTACAGCAGCACAAGCAGTTCTCAGGCACACACACTCTTTTCCAGTATATACGAGGACAGTTTTCTGGTCAGTAACTGAATGAACTTCGAAGTGACAAATACTCTGTTCAGTGTCTAGACACACATCTTGGGCATTGATAGTATTGCTTTCACAAATTAATCTCATCTGTTCTCTAGTAATGCAGGATTATAAGTTTACTGTCTCCTACTTTTCATTCATCTTTTGTGCCCACACTCTCTGTTCTGAAGGGTAGAGTATTGTTTTTGCATGGTTTAATCTTAGTGCAACGATGGGATGGATAACATAAACAGTGGCATTACGTATAGCAAGCACAAAGGCAGTGGCCACATTAGAAACAGGATCATAGGTGAAATTCACCATAGTCCACCAGGATTGAAACTTCCTTTCAAAATCAATTGCATTATCCCAAACAATTCCCCGAATTTCAGCTGGAAAATTACCTTCACCCCTTTCCTATATGATCAGAGCTGCTGTTGCTTGTATCCATAACTGTGCTTGTATACAACTGAAAGCTAAAGACACATTATCTTGAACTGTACTAAGTGCTTCTACTATTAACTTGTGGTCTTGGTCCCTGGCCTTTTTGTACTTCCTTACTTTGGCAGTACTTTTGAAATCTGCCACTGGCTAGTTATACGTTTAAATCTTTTATCTCAGGAAGTTCTCTCATGAATCCAGTATACTGATTAAAAGCCTGGGACCAAGGCCATTCAGCATTGCTTTGGATAGAGGTACTCTCTAGTTCTGAAACTTCAGTTATAATTACATGCAAAACAATTCTGTAAACTAAAGTATGAACTCCCCCCGACCGCAATATACTAATTTTGCCCGAGTGAGTTTTAGTCTCAGTTCATTGTCTTCTGGTATCACTCTCCAAGGGACTTCTAGAGCTTTCTTCACCCGAGAGTGATGGATCCAGGCATTCTGCTCCTTGATTTTGATTGCAGTGAAGGTGGTGAGAAGTACTTGCAGTGGTCTCTCCCACTGTGGTTCCAAAGTCTTCTCTGTAAGACACTTAACATATACATCATCCCCAGGCTATCTAACTCCCTGCTCTGAGTTCCAGCCACATGTTTCTCAATTTCTCTGAGCTGTTTGCTTAAAGCCATCATGTACGTGACCAGTGTTATCACCCTAATGTGGGTGGACATTCCCTTTGTATTCTGTATAGTCGTCTATAAGGCATTTCAAAAGGATTCAGCATTCCTTTAGCTCAAGGATTAGTTCGAATTTGCAATAGTGTCAGTGGAAGAGCTTGGGGTTAGGGTAGATTAGCTTCCTGCCCCAGTCTTACAATCTGCTGCTTGATAACCTTAGGACAGTCTGGGAATACACCCTCAGCTAAATTTGTGTTCTGGAGTTTACAAATTCGAACAGCCTTGCTCAAACAAAAGGAATTGGAGAAAAAGCCAAATGCCAAGCCATGTTCCTCTGCTCTCCCTGTTTCTCCCTCTCCTAGCTCTAAACCCCCTAAACCTCTTACCCCAAAACTTGGTATTTTAAAGGGAGCACACTCATTGGGAAGTCGACTCCCAGAGTTTGTTAAAATGCCTGAGAAGCCCTGTCCACAAAGCCCTGGCCAGGCTGCGTGGAACCTTTCCCAATCCCCTGTGTCCTCTCCTGTGAAACCCAGAGCACGGGTCAGCTTTCCAGAGAGCAGTGATGCCCAAAATGGCCCCCAGTCCCTAGGAAGTCCACAAGATGGAGGATGCCACATGGCATCTTCCCAAACCTGGTCTTCTTCTTCCCAAAATCCACTTAAGCATTCCAAAATTCCATCCCAATCCCCCACTCCTCCTGTTCCTCGTGACACCTTCCCCCCTCCTCCTCTCTTTCCTGCAGTACCCTCGGCTCCACCCCTCTACTCCTCCCAGGGGGCGTCTGCTGACGTGATGTCACCCGGTGTCCCGGCCCCCTGCCTGCCCCCTGCCCCCGCCCCCTGTTTCCTCGGTATCCCCGCCCCTTGCCAGCCCCCTGCCTCCACCCCCTGTGCCCATTGAGTCCCCGCCCCCTCCCCTGGTTCCCACGGTGGGGACACACCCACTGCCTGTCCCCAAACCTGTAGCTGTGATCCCAATGCTTCCAATTCAAGGGATACAGAGCACAGAACAGCAGACCCAAAAGATGGTCCCATGTTGTCATTGGCTCCTGTTACCTATTAGCCTGCAGCACAAGGGGGGGCAGCCCCAACTGCTAATTGGAGTTCTTTTGGACGACAATTGATTAAGAAGATCTGTAAATCTCATAAAGAATATGGTCCACACAGTCCATATTTCCGTGGCCTTTTAAATTCTGAATTGAGTAGGACTGTGGTAATTCCATGTGATTTAAAACAGCTTTTCTCGTCTCTCATGACCTCCACGGAATTCAAATTATGGGAATTAGCATGGAAACAACTGCTAAAAGACACTCTCCCAGGCTTGCATGCTGATCCAAACACAGCAAAGGACAACAGTGGTACCCCAATTACCATTGAGCACCTCTGTGGCGAGGGCCAATGGTCTTTACCCTCAATCCAAGCTACTGCAATTCCTGTAGAAACACTCGAGAAAGTAAAACAAGCAGCTGAAAAAGCATTCTTTTCCCTCCAACCTGAAGGGTCTTTCGAGCCTGATAGCAAAATTAAACAGCTACCATCAGAGCCTTTCTTGAAATTTGTAGAAAGGTTAACTAGAGCCATTGAAATGCAAGTTAAAAAAGAGAATGCTAGGGAAGTGGTTTTAGAGGAAATCGCATTTACGAATGCAAATGAACAGTGTCGAGCAGCAATCCTGAGCCTTCCTATAGAACCTCCCCCTACACTAAAAGATATGCTTCTAGTCTGTAACAGGAAAGTGCCTCTGATGAGTGTGGCTGAAGACACCAGACCAAGGCTGCTGCCAAGACCACCTCAGCGTGTCGCCGTTGCCAGCCCTGCGCCTTTTCCCTCAGCACAGCAGTACTCTGGGCAGCAGCGGAGACCAGCAATGGTTTGAGCCCACAAAGCCATGCCTGCTTTGTAACAACCTAGGGCACTGGAGTAACCAGTGCCCCCTGAAAAGGCAATTTGATGAATTCAGACGTGGCAGGGGAGGAAAACTACAAGTACTCCCTGGGGGTCGACAGCAACAAAAAAACTGAAAAGGGAGCGCCGCCTGCTAGGCGTGCAGACACAAAAAGAGCAGGCCAAGAGAATAAGGGTAGCAAAACAAATCAAGCGCACAATAATATTAACATTTGTGTAAGTGAAGCAGGTGCTTCAAAGACCATGTCTGCTGGTCCACTGTTGAAAGTGAAACAAAATAAACTTTGCTATGATTTAGGTGTTCCTATGTTAACCACATCTTCTGTCAATGAGCCATACAGGTTGCAGCTGACAGAATCACTCCACCTGAAGGACACTGACTGGCATTTTGTCTCTGTCAATCCTGAACAGAAGGGTACTTGGAACCAAATTCGTTGTAAGTACATCATCATTGGGGACACCAAACACACACCACAAGAGATCGAGATTGCTCCAGGAATGACAGCATCAGATCCTGAGCAATTCGTTCTCGGCCTGCACTGTTTCCACCCACCCCTGTTTCTTCCCAAGGGACAAATTGTTGCACAAGCTATCCCCATGCCATCTTTCCCTGAAACTACGGAAAAACAAGGGCCCACAGTTGCCTGGGTCCAAGTTATTGGGAAAGACAAACCCAAATTAGGGTGCAATGTCAGTGGGGGTGGGGAGTCAAAACGCATTGAGATGCTTGTAGACACAGGTGCAGACTGCACGGTGATTCCAGTACAAGACTGGCCAGCACATTGGCCTTTGCAAAATGTTGCCGGTCATGTTCAAGGTGTGGGAGGTCTGCAATTGGCAAGACAATCCAAAAGCATCATTCAAATCGAGGGACCAAAGGGACAATTGGCAAATATTCGTCCTTTTGTGTTAGATTATTCGGAACCTTTGTTAGGGAGAGATTTAATGGCCCAGTGGGGTGTCAAAATTGATATTCCAGACTCTCCACAGCATTTTTGTACAGCAGTCAGTGAACAACAGCGCCCCACCCAAAAACTGAAGTAGAAAACAGACGAACCAGTTGACGTGAAACAGTGGCCACTCAGTAAACAAAAAATAAAGGTGCTTGAGGAACTAGTGGAAGAGCAACTAAAAAAGGGCCACATTGTGGAGACCATGTCCCCGTGGAACTCCCCAGTGTTTGTCATCCAAAAAGCTGATAAAAAAAGATGGCGACTTCTTCACGACCTCCGACAAATTAATAATGTAATTGGAGATATTGGCTCTCCCCAACCTGGTATGCTATCCCCAACAATGCTTCCCCAAGATTGGAAATTAGCTGTTATTAATATTAAAGATTGTTTTTTCCAAATCCCCTTGCACCCTGACGATGCACTGCGTTTTGCATTCTCCGTCCCTTCCATAAGCATGGAAGCCCCTATGAAAAGGTACCATTTGACCGTTCTTCCTCAGGGATTAAAGGTATCTCCAGCTATCTGCCAGTGGTATGTCTCTTCCCTGCTTTCCCCAGTGTGTGCAGCCGCAGAGAAGGCCATCATCTATCATTATATGGATGATATCCTCATGTGTGCCCCCAATGATGATTTACTCATACATGCGCTTGACCTAACGATCGATGCATTGATTGTTGCAGGGTTCGAGCTCCAGGAAAAGAAAATTCAAAAGATGCCACCTTGGAAATATTTGAGCTTAGAAATTGGAAATAGGACCATTGTTCCTCAAAAACTAGAAATCAATCCAATGATCAAGACCCCACAAGCTGTGTGGGTCTTTGAATTGGGTAAGGCCATGGCTCGGTCTGACTAACGAACACCTTGCCCCTCTTTTCGATTTATTGAAAGGGGGAGAGGACCCAGGTGCTCCTAGGTCTATTACCCCAGAGGCACGGAAAGCTCTAGAAAAGGTTCAGATTGCAATGTCCACAAGACAGGCCAACCAATGTCGGCCTGACCTGCCATTCAAATTTATCATCCTAGGTAAGTTGCCACACCTCCATGGAATTATTTTCCAGTGGGAGGAAAAACAAACACCTAAGGCAAAGGACACACCAAAAAAGGACCGGGACCAGAGGGACTCTCTCTTGATCATAGAATGGGTTTTCCTCAGTCACAAAAGGTCCAAGAGACTGACAAAGCCTCAGGAGCTGGTAGCAGAACTGATCCGGAAAGCAAGGACCCGGATCAGGGAGTTAGCAGGATGGGATTTTAAATGCATTCACATTCCAGTTGAGTTAAAATCAGGTCAAAATACTATGAAAATACTGGAACAATTGTTTCAAGAAAATGAAGTGTTGCAGTTTGCTCTGGATTCCTACTCAGGACAAATTTCGGTAGCGCAGCCCGCTCACAAATTGTTCGAACAAGATGTTCAATTCACTGTGAAATTGAGAACTGCTCAAAGTAGGAGACCTTTAAAAAGGGCTCTGACTGTCTTTACAGATGTGTCCGGGAGGTCCCACAAGTCTGTTATGACTTGGAAGGATCCTCAAACCCAGCAGTGGGAGACGGACATTGCTGAGGTGGAAGGTTCACCTCAGGTTGCTGAATTGGCTGTGGTATATAGAGCTTTTGAAAGGTTCTCAGAACCATTCAATCTGATTACAGACTCTGCATATGAGGCAGGAGTAGTATCCAGGGCAGATCAAGCAATACTGCAAGAGGTGTCTAACATCACACTTTTCGAATTGCTCTCAAAACTGGTAAAGTTAGTCACTCACCGAGAGCAACCCTTTTATGTGATGCATGTCAGGTCACACACTGACTTGCCAGGGTTTATCGCTGAAGGCAACAGAAGGGCAGATGCTCTTGCTGCACCTGCAGTGATGGCCACTCTCCCAAATATTTTTGAACAGGCAAAAATCAGCCACCAGCTTTTCCACCAAAATGCACCTGGCCTGGCTCGTCACTTTAACATCACTCGAGGACAGGCCAAAGCGATTGTGGCCACGTGCCCAAATTGCCAACAACATGCACTCCCTACAGTGAGTACGGGAGCAAACCCAAGGGGACTGAACAGTTGTGAACTGTGGCAAACAGATGTAACACACATACAGGCTTTTGGACGGCAGAAATATGTTCACGTTAGTGTAGATACCTTTTCTGGAGCGCTCTATGCTTCTGCCCACACAGGAGAATCATCTATTGATGCTATTAAGCACCTCTTACAGGCTTTTTCTTTCATGGGCATCCCCAAGGAGCTGAAAACTGATAATGGGCCTGTTTATAAATCCAAGGAATTTGGGAGCTTCCTGCAGCAATGGGGAGTAGAGCACAAAACTGGCATCCCCTACTCCCCTACAGGTCAAGCCATTGTAGAAAGAACTCACTGTGATATTAAAAGGGTCCTGGACCAGCAACAACAGGTTCTGAAAATGGAACCTCCCCACATCCGGTTATCCAGGGCACTATTCACAATCAATTTTCTGAATTGTTCTTTTGACAGCCTGAACCCGCCCATCCTACGCCAGTTTGGGGGGAGCAGTCATAGGCTGATGAAAGAAAAACCTCCGGTTTTAGTAAAGGACCCTGACACTTGGAAAACGGTGGGACCTTACAAATTGGTTACTTGGGGACGTGGATATGCCTGTGTGTCCACCCCCTCTGGTTTAAAGTGGGTTCCTTCCAAATGGGTAAAGCCCTATGTTCCCAAGATCTCGGAGAAATCTACAGAAGCACCCGAGGTTGCTCATGCTGCCTGGAGAAGAAAACGCCGCACGCGTTCTTTGGAGGAAATTCCATTTAAGCCTCCTATCTGGAATAGTTTGTTATATATGTTTGTTTCATGTTCTTGTACCAGTTTAGATCCTGCTGTTCGTGTGCAGTCTCAAGAGGCCATGAGACCAAGCCTGCTTCTCATCCTAGTTGTGATCATCCCACCTGTGATCTCCTGCATAGTCCCTCAGTCCAAACCACGTATGGACTACCTTGGCAAAGGCTCTCGGACACCATCAGAGAAACTGACAACGGGCTGAATGGACTGTTCAAGGGCTGGGGACTCTCGGGCTGGTTGGGATCTATTTTGAAAACTGTTTTTAGTGCTGTTTATTTTAGTTATTGTTATTGTAGTTGTTAGCATTGTTTTTGGATTAATGAAACGCATGGTTCTCAAGTTAATTTCAGGCCCATCTTCCCCTCCTGTAGAGGAAGAACCAATTTCCCAACCATGGTATAGCAAGCATCCTGCACCACAAACCCAGTCCCCTTCTTTTTAAACAAAACTAGGGGGATATGTTGCAGTATGTTGTAATAATCCTTTTTTAAACTTCTGGGTCCCTTCCCCAGGTGTGCCAATACCTCTCTTCCCCTTCCCCCTTGCCCCCTTGCTGAGTGACTTCTGTCAATCAGTTTTAACATTCCAGCAAGGCCTCGTGTGGTTGGTCAAGTTCAAAAGATGCCCCTATGCCCAGAGGTCATTGGCCTGTCTGAGTGTCATCCTCCCCCTGAGACCCTGCCCCTCCCACCTGGTTGGTGGCTCACCTGTCCCTTCCTTTCCCCCTGTCCCAGAGCTTAAAAGCCCAATCAAGCCATGCGGTCGGGATTCTGTTGGAGCCGTTACTAAGATTCAGACCTCTGTGACCATGTAATAAAACTCTGGATATAAACCCTCTGACAGAATCCGTCTCCTTTCTCCTCACCATAGCCTGAAGCCTTCCCACCTGAGGTAAATGGAGTTTCTACAAGCCTAGACTTGTTCACTGCCCAGCTGCAACCTCCAGCTAGCTAAAGGTGTCTCTGAGGTGAAATACCACAGTTGCCGCCTTTGGCCCAGCAACAAGAGTCAGATGGGCCCAGGCAAAATCTATCTGGTAATACTGGGATTCATATTCCAATGGGGGGGGGGGGCAAATTCTGAATTGTCTTAGTGTCACCAATGAGTCAGGAACGGGAATGAAGGTGACACAAATCCATGCATTTTAAGAAGGTATAAAAGCTCACTTTATTACAAAACTTCATGTTTTTATAAGCAACATCATTCACCCAGAACCTGATTGGTTCTTAATAACACCTGTCACCCAATTGGGTAATTAGGAACAGCACCATCTTTCCATAAACATCACGTAGAACACATTCCACATGTTCACAGACACCAGCTGCAGAGACTTAAGATAAGAATTAATTCCTTCTCTGAGCATTCCCACTTCTTTCCCCAGGACAATGTCTGGGAAAGCTATCTGTTTCTCTTTCTCTGACTAAACTCTTGCATCCACATCTTAGCTTAGATTTTGCATTTCAAAGCTCATGAAGATGTAGTACTGATGAGTGCCAAGGACTACAAAGAAGGATTCCAGATGTATTTGAGAACAGAGCCTGGAGGTAAAACTCAGGGTGCAAGCAAACAAGTTAGGTCAGCCCTGATCCAGAAGTATCTCCAAATGATAAAGAGAATGGATTTTATCTGAAAAAATATATGCAAAGGAAAAACAAGAGTACTTAAATCTTTAGTTAACACTTTATTGTTCAACAGTGAGCAATAGACTCAAGGGAAGGAGAATTGCAAAAACATCCGGGCAGTTCTGGGCTAGAGCCTGGAGAACTTGTTTCACTGAAACACCTACCTAGAAAATTATATTATGGATAATTGTCACATGATATTTTAAAATTTGATTTTAGGATCATGTTCAAAGCTATAAAATGAGGAAATGGTTAGAATGAGGCTTCATGGAACAGCTGAGCTGCAAGAACCAGTTGGCTACTGGAAGGGGAGCCTTACTCCAAGGCCTGTGATACCCCTTTCCTCTCACATTACCATAGGGAATAAAGTGCGTATAGGTGTTGGTTGTACTCTCCAGGATCTGTTTAGTTTTCTGCCAGTTTAGCAAACTGGCTCATTTTTCCCCCCCTGTATTGTTTTTGCATTAATGTGTGCCTCGGCCAGGTTTCGGGGTATCCCCGGCTGGCTGTCGCTGCACTGGATAGCGCAGTCCTGTTCAGCATAGCCTGCCTGGGCTCCCAGGCAGCTCCCAGCCTCAGGCTACCTTCACAAGCTCAGCTCTTAGGTGATATCAGCTCTTTAGTGATTATCAGCTCATTTGTGATTTCAGCTCTTTAGCTTGCTAAGTGCCATTTGCAGACGCTGGGAGAGAGAGGAGAAGGCTGTGTGAGGTTCCTCATAGATGTCTTTATTGATGTCTTCTGCAAAGGCTCTCAGGGACAGCTCTTCTGGGACAGCTCTTCTCTCGAACTGGGCAAAAGTAGTCCTTTATATAGGGTACAGGAGTTTTAGAAATTGTCCAATAGTAAGGGTTGAGGCGAATGTGACCTATAGTCTTACAGAGAGATAAGCAAGGGTCTGAAGGCTGAAGAGGAGCTTCTTAGGTCCAGTCATCATGACTAGGCATTTCCTATCTTAGGCTGCTGAACGCCATGGAGACCTTGCAGGCCCTGTGCCTGTGACAACTCCACTTTCTGCATTTAGAAAAAAGGCCTTCCCTATAGTTCTTTTAAAACAATGAACAAGGCATGAGAACATAGCTAATACAATGACAATTACAAGGAAAATCCACAACATTCCCCTAACCAAAGATGCAACCCATCCTGTTAATCCCCATTGACTGAAAAGGTCATTGACCCAATCCAGGTTGTTTTCTACTTTCAAGTCTTTCACAAGTTCTTTCACTTTCTGGGTGTTTGCATGAATGGATTCCAAGCGTGAAGAGAGATTGAAGCAGCACATCCCTTTGAAGTCTTGGCAGCCATGTCCATGGGTAAGCAGCAGGAAGTCAATTGCTGCTCGATTTTGAAGTGATGCATTTCTTGTGGTTTCTTCTTCCTTCAAGAGATCACTCAGGGCAGTTGATGTAGCGTTGGCTTGCTTACTGAGCCAGCACCTGAGGTGATTTATTTCACCAAGGGCTTTATCTGCAGCTACCCATGGTAGGAATAGGGAGACAGCAATCTTCTTTG
This sequence comes from Zonotrichia leucophrys gambelii, assembly GCF_028769735.1. Lineage (NCBI taxonomy): Eukaryota > Metazoa > Chordata > Aves > Passeriformes > Passerellidae > Zonotrichia > Zonotrichia leucophrys. Next base: position 3,073,671 of record NC_088199.1, on the reverse strand, counting down.
GTTTGTTCCAATCATAATTTGGGATCGCAATTTTCATCAAATTCTGTGTAGGATCTTTTGTGGCGTTTTAATCAATTTTCTTTTTTTCCAATTATGCAACAAGGTGATATTTGGTGTGAGGGCAGAAAGTTTTCCAAGGGTACAGGGACCTCCCTGGAGCCGTGAGGGGATCCCAGCCCATACTCTGTCACCACAAATGAGAAACATTCCCTTGGGTAATACTTTGGGGTGGAAAGAGGATACAGAGATCACACAAGTGGTATAATTGCACCAATTGGCATAGTTATAGGCTTTGTTAATTGGTGATATTTCTTTTCAGTATGTGTTTTTTGTCTGGTCAATTTCTGGCCAATTATTTTTCGGACATCTAAAGTAAATTTTGACACAGTATGTTGACTTGGAGGACCCCAACATGTCCAATTCTTGGGGTTCCTCTAGAGCACTGGGCAACATTTTTGTCCACTTGTCCCAAGTATCTACCAGGTTGGGTCTCTTACCTGTGGTGCAGAGGAGCTTTGAATTATAGATGGGCCAGTCATCTGCTACAAAGGGAATTCCTACTAGACATGTGGAAAGTGGGTTATCAATGCTTCCCATGGACAAGCACATGTTGTCCTGTTTTAATGTTTTTGCTAAGGTTACCCAAACATTATGGCTGGGCTGTGGGCTAATCCAGCCGAAGGCACGCGGTATGGTGTAGAGCATCCAGGCAGCGGTGAGGACAGCACCAACGGAGATATTTTTCATCTTTGGACAGGAATGGGGCTTCTGATAGGGAATATAAGCAAAATTTGTAATCTTTATGGTAGGAGGGGAGGGTTAGGTTTTTTTCCCTTGTTCCTTTCCTCTGTTCCTCCTCCCCCCCCACCTCTTTGTTTTCTTTCTTTTTTTTTTTTTCCTATAAGCTCAGGATGAGGGAGTGGGTATAAGATTAGGGGTTTTTGGTAAGAGTTGAAAAAGGGGAATAATAGGGTTTTTTAGGGAAAAAAGGGGTAGCAACATATAAATCAGAGAACAGTTTTGTGTTCAGGCTGTGTCTGGCTTATGGCTTGATGCAGCAGTATGTTGTCCAGCTTTCTATTTTGTCTGCTGTCACGTGATGGGACGGTCTTTTCTTCAGCATGTGGACGGACATTCGGCAACGTCTTCATCTCCAGGCAGAACTGGTCTGGTTTTGAGGAGGTCTTGTGTTTGACTCAGGGGAATTCTTGTCACCATTTGTGGGAGTGGTGTTTGCAGTGCCTAGGTATGGTTTTATGTTTTTTCCTGGGTACCATCTTGGACCAGATGGTAGTAGAACAAATGCATACCCTCTTCCCCAAGTAATCAATTGGAAAGGCCCAGAAATTTGGTGTGTTTCTAGGTCTTTCAGTAGCACAGGTTGTTTCTCAGTGAACTTTGCTTGGGTGGTATTTGCAAAGTAGCAAAATATTGGGGGGTCAGGCTCTGATGTTGTACAGTTCAGGAAGTTGATGGCATAGAGAGCCTTGCAAAGTCTTTCCACTGGAGAAGTCATTCTTGTGTCTCTGTTGTGTTGATTGAGGACTCTTTTGAGGGTTTGATGTGTCCTTTCCACGATGGATTGTCCTGTGGGGATTGCAGGTATGCCTGTCTTGTGTGCTATTCCCCATTCACTGAAGAATTCCTTTAACTTGCAGGAGGTATAGGCAGGTCCATTATCTGTTTTGATCTCCTTTGGTACTCCCAGGGTGGCAAAAGTGAGGAGGAAGTGTTTTATTGTGTGCTGTGTATTTTCTCCTGCATGTGATGATGCAAATACTGCTCCCAAAAATGTGTCGACTGATACATGCACGTATTTTGACGTTCCAAAAGGTGTGAAGTGAGTTACATCTGTCTGCCACAGCTGGCAGCTGTTCAGACCTCGGGGATTGACTCCCATCCCCATAGATGGTATCTGATAGTTTTGACAGTTCAGACATGTAGCAACAATAGCCTTTGCCTGATCCTTTGAGAACTTCAACATTCTGATAAGGGTAGGCACATTTTGATGAAAAAATGTGTGCGACAACTTTGCCTGGGCAAAGATGTTAGGAACATTAGCAGTTTCTACTGCCATGGCTTATGCATCCGCTTTCCTGTTACCTTCTGCAATAACACCTGGGAGGTCAGTGTGTGACCTCACATGCATTATATGGTAAGGTTGCTTTCTGTGGGAGATTAAGTGTATTAATTTAGAAATCAATTGGTACAACTTTGGATGGGAAACCTCTTTGAGAAGATCATGTTCTGCTCTCATAGCTATACCAGCAACATAAGGTGAATCTGTGACCAGATTGAAAGGTTCGGTTTTGAATTTCTCAAAGCTCTGACAACAGCTGCTAATTCTGCAATCTGTGGCGATCCCTCCACTATTTGTATGTCAGATTCCCAATTTTGTGTTTGGGGGTATTTCCATGTAATCACTGACTTGTGGGAAGACCCTGAGCCATCTGTAAAGATGGTTAGAGCTTTGAGAGGTTTTGTACTTTGGATTAATTTTGGGGTCATATGAAAAGTTACATCAGGATTAAAAAGTTTGTGTTTTGGGATCTGAACTGAAATTTGGCCTGTATAGCTATCTAGGGCAAACTGGAGATTTTCATTGGTCTGGAGCAATGTAGCAGATAGGGCCTGGCGTTCGGAAGATCTCGTGATGTTACGGGAAGACAGGGCCCCTGCCCCCTTAGATAAGAAAATTAACATAGGAATGTAGCCCCCTGAACCACATTCTGGTAACTTTCCACTTGCCCAGGTAACTTTCCATCCCCTACTAACCATAGATGGTAAGGACAGACCCCCACCTGACGTAGAAGCCCCCTAGACTATAAAACCCCACGGGAAGAGAGAATAAAGGCCTTTGATCCTCCACCATATTGGTGTCCGCGTGTTTCTTAGGCCCGAGTGACCCTGGGGAATGGGTCACCGTGCTGTCTCCTGAAACCAGGCCGCCTGCCTTGTATCGGAAGGCTACAGAGCAAACTCTCCAAGTCCCCAGTGGTCAGTGGCAAGTATATGCATGTGAACTCGTACCCTGCAAGAGAGCGGAGGCGAGTTCTAGCCTTTTTATTTAATGTGCCATGAATTCTTGGAAGGTGGTAATTGTCTTTGTAGGTTGGTTGTTTATAAAGATCCATTCCAGTATCAGTAAAGGGTCTCAAAGTTGAGTATCCCATTGGAAAATCAGTCCATGGAACCGGGGTCCTCTTCCCAGGATGACAAAATGGAAAGGCAGGCTGGGCTCGAAGCGATGGGCTTTGAGTGAAGACAGGGCTTCTTGAACCTTGGTGATGGCATCTCGGGCTTCTGTTGTGAAAGTGTGTGGAGAGTACAGGTCTTCGTTGCCACAGAGAAGGTTGAAGAGGGGAGCAAGGTCCTCTGTTGTAATTCCTAGCCAGGGATGTGCCCAGTTGATGGATCCGCACAGACTGTGTAAGTCTCTCAGGGTTTGTGGGTTGTTTCTGATGGCGAACTAATGAGGCACGATGGTCCTTTCCCGGATATGGAATCCAAGATAAGTCCATGAGTTGGTATTTTGTCCTCACAGATCTCGAATCCTGCCTTTTCTGTGGTTTCAATGGTCTTTTTAACTGCTTTGTCTAAGTAAGCTTTTTCTGATGCACAAACCAGGATATCATCCATATAGTGGTAGGTGATTGCATCTGGGAATAGGTTCCGAACAGGAGACAGTATGTGAGCAATGTACCACTGGCATATAGTGGGACTGTTCTTTAGTCCTTGGGGAAGAAACAGGCAACGATATCTTTTGAGCGGAGCTTCTTTGTTAAGAGAGGGAGCAGAGAAAGCAAACTGCGAAGCATCCTGGGGGTGCAGCGGGATGCTGAAGAAACAGTCTTTAATACCTATGATAGCAAGCGTCCAGTCTCTAGGCAGCATTGATGGGGGCGGCAAGCCAGGCTGGAGGAGGCCCATGTCCTCTATGACCTCGTTATTCTGCGAAGGTCTTGGAGGAGTCTCCACCTGTCTGTTCCAGGTTTTTGCAGTACAAAGACTGGAAAGTTCCAAGGGCTGGTGGTCTCAACGATGTGGCCTTTCGCGAGTTGTTCTTCGACAAGGGCTTGTAGTGCACACAGTTTGACTTTAGAGAGGAACCACTTCTTGATCCAGATCGGGTGCTAGCATTTCCAGGTGAGCCAAGGGATATCTGGTAGCGCGGGCTCCTCTGTGGCCCCAATTAAAAATCCCGACAAGGAATACATAGGGAAGCTCCCCATTGGAATAGAACATCCCTGCCCTAAAGGGTGATGGGGGCCCTTAACACAAATGGGTGGATGGTTGCCAACTTGCCTTCAGGCCCTTTGACGAGGATGCTGTTCTTGCTTCACATAGATACTGTGGCTCCACCAATCCCTGAAATCATGCCTGCTACCGGTTGTAGTTCCCAGTGTGCTGGCCATTCTGAGCGGGTGATGATGATCATGTCAGCACCAGTGTCCAGCATCCCTGGTAGGTGGATCTTCTCTCCTCTGCAGGTAAGACCATACTTGATCATAGGCTTACTTGGTCCCACAACTCGTGCCCACATTGCTGTAGGGTTGAGAGGAAGATGTTCCCTGTGATTCTTTGGAAGTAGACAGGCTTGTGTGATCGGAGTTTCCCTTGAATGGAAAAATGGTAAGTCTGTGCAGTACACCTGGGCAGAGATTTCTTGTCCCAAGTGCACTGTTTGTGCTTCTGGAACAACAAATATTTCCCCTGGTCTATGGAGAGTGTCACCTATAATTAAGATGTCAAAAGGACTACCTTTTGGCCTATGCTTGCCTGTGGGAACGCAATAAACATTCTCATTACTAAAGTCAATGGACAGAGCAGTTACCAGCTGGCACTGGGTTGCCATCTGTATCGCTCCATGTGTTGGATCCTTTTCATGTGATCTGGAATCTCCTGGGATTATGCGTGGTTGGGCCTGGACGGCTTTTGATTTGTTGTCTTGGCACGGGGGAGTTTCTTGAATGCTACTGGTAGCGCTGCTGATTCTGGAATCTTTGGAAGGTATTACGGGGGTTTCAGGTAGGTGACCTGTCTGGACAGTCCTGTATAAATGTCCAAATTCTCCATAGTGAAAGCAGTGGGCCTGGTCTTTAGAAGCCACTACTGCAAATGCACCAGAAACTCCTTCTGCAATACCCTTAGTAGCTGCTTGGGCCTCTGTATTTTCAGTGGAAAAATTGCATGTACAGCTTTCCAGCATTTGCTCTATGGCAGGTTCTGTATCTAAGGGTAGGGCCCTCAGAATTGTTTTACATTGTTCGTTTGAGTTACTCATGGCAAGCTTGCACAACAGTTCTTTTCTTGCCTCTGTGTTATCTGTTTTTCCAGAGCATCTTTAATTCTGACCATAAATTTAATAAAGCTTTCATCTACTCCTTGTTTAATATTAGAAAAGTTTTGGGTAGGAATAGAGTCATCTGGGGTAAGAAGTAAGGAGGTTTTTGCTGCAATAGCCAAGTCTTGTAGTGCTGTCTTAGGTAAGGTGTTTGCTTGGTCAGAGTGTTTCTGTAAATTCCCTTCCCCAGCCAGCTGTTCAACTGTAAAATCTGGCCTATCATCATCTGTAGCATAGGTATCTGGTAATGTTTTTAACTGTCTTTTCCAATGCCTTTCCCATAACATATATTCTGCTGGGGAAAGAAAGCAGTGGGCAATATTTTTAATATTGAGGGGTACTAAAACATGTGCTGAGTGTCGGGATCTCTAGCTGGTCGGAGTGACCCCGAGAAAAGTTTGAAAGTCTCTTTTCCCAGCCTGGTGCTTGAAGAAAGAGTCAGGGCTCTTCATTTCTCGGTCTTAAGGTTGTTTATTTTATCTTATCTATAAAAAATTTTCTCCTGCCCTGCCAGGGTCAGCTCAGCAAGACAGTCCGAGGCACTCTGCCTGCCTCCGGGGCAGTGTTATGTCTTTATACTAAAAACTACGTATACAATGTTTACAATTACTTTCCAATACCTACCACCTATGTTAGACAGTGAGCTTCTACTCTAAACCAATTTGTAAGTGCCAACATCACAGCAGAAGATGGAGGCCAAGAAGAAGAAGAAGGAGAAAGGCTGGACACACCCAGTTCCTTCCATCTTGCCTCCTGAACCCCTATACCAAAACCCCTAAAATCTACTTTTCCACCCCATGATAACTTCACTAATATTCTACTTAAACTGTTGTGGCTTACTGATCTTCATAAAACGTTGGTAATTTGCTCCACGGGTCATAATCAAAACCACAGGCATTTTGGGCTCTTTGCCAGGGTCTCTGAGACCCCTGGCAGGGGGCTTGACTGCTCAGGACAGCCAGAGGGATGTCCTGGGTCCTGACACTAAGAACATAGCTTCTAGCGAATTTCTAAAATTATGTGAACTTCTATCGTGTTCTTTGTCTATATTTCGTAGTTGTATAAGTTCTTTATTTGTGTTAGGTTCCCACTTCTTTCTAGTACTGGTCCCACCTCTTTTTCCCTTTATATAAATTACTGGGAAGGCACAGATTTTCTGAGCCAGTTCCCAGTCTCCTGCTTGAGTTGCTTCCATTTTTATTAGAGCCCAAGGATCAATGTCCTCTGTATCAGAATCAGAGTCACTGTCTATTGGAATTATACCAATATAGCTAGACAGGACATGCCTGGGCTTGTCTGGCCCTTGCTGCTTCACCAAAAGGCGACAGCTGTGGTGTTTTTACCTCAGAGATGCCTTTGGCTATCTGGATGTTGCAACTGGGTGCTTTTAGGCAAGTACAGACATGCAAGAGTATTGAAGTCGGAGGGAGAGACCCACCTTTGTTGATCAGCATCGACTCCGTTTATTCACTCAATCAATCACTTTTTATAACCGTGTTAATTAAGTTCATGCATATTGCAAACCCGAGCTCACAATAGGTCAGAGATAAAACACCAGCCCCTCCTTATGTTTCCAATACCAAGATTTGGGTTCTCAAAACTGAATTTTGCTTTCTCAAAACAGCCAAAGATAGAATATCTACTTGTTATGAGAAAGCTGCCTGAGAACTCTGGTATGCAAGGTTCTCAAGGCCTTCATGTTTGTCACTTTTACTTGTAATTAAAAACAACCTGAGAACTTCTGCTGTTTACAGAAACTGGCTGTGAGAATTTTACTCCTCACAGCTGCCTTCTAAGCCTTTTCTGAAAAAATCTCCAACACAAGAGCTCAGTTTTACTTTGGCAGAGAAGCTTTAAGGCGAGGATGAAGGAAAGGAGTCAGTTCTGCTAGAGGGTTTTTGATCCAGAGCTTTATACCTGGCCCATAGGCCTCTGAATCCCGTAACAGCTCTAAGAGAACTTCCACTTTGCTGTGTCTTTTAACACCGGGGAGAGGGGGAGGGAAGGGGTAGGGATCCCACCAACCAGGTAAGTGGGGGGCAAAGTCTCAGGGGACAAATGACACCTGGATGGCCCAATGTCCTCCATGAAATAAACAGGACAGGAGACTTTCTCTCCATTTAATGCCTTTATTAAAAGTGATCAGCTCAGGATCAGGCAGATCGTCTCCGTCATCTCTCCCAGGGTGACTTGCAGGGAGAGGATATGCGCACCTTTGTCCACTAGGGGCAGAGCTGGGGGTACAATCCTCGTGGGAGCAGGTTGGACATGGTGACCCAAATGTTGAATTCTCAGCTTTCGCACTCTCCGGGTCCCGGTCCGAGAGGACTCTCCCACTCAGGGTGAGGAGCAACAAAGGTTTTCAGCATTTCTACAGGCCCAGCACTCCACTCCTCACGTCTAGACATCACTCTAATTTCTTAACTCTATATTGGCTTGTTGTTTTGGGGGCCTTTTCAGTAAGTTTGGAGTAGTAGCTTCTCATTGCATGCTGGTCCTGAAGTTATTTTGCATGTCGCCCCTCCCATGTTTCGTCTTTTCTCCTCACTGTCTGGGGAGGTCCATGCCCTTCACTGTCTCCGGAGAAGAGCCATTGTCCTGGGGTGACGTTATGATGCTTGTAGATCCCCATTCATCTGTTCTGTGCCTTTAAGACTGGCTCTGAAGAGTGGAAGTTTTGTTTGGGTTTCTCTTATCAGGAACACAGAGGAAAGCAGTACATAAGGCTGTTTTTTCACTTCCAGCTTCAGCTTGCTGCTTTTGCTTGCTCTCTTTTTCTGCTCTTGCTTCTGCTCTGCTTTCTGCCTCTGCTTATTAGCTAAAACAGTCCACATTGCTTCCTGGACTGTTTCTCCTCTCCTGTTTCTGTGACCATCTCGAACCTGCTCCGGACTGGGACCCGGGAACACCGAAGGTTCGGCTGCAGCAGCTGCCCCAGCGCCGGAGGGACTGAGAACAGAGCAACCACCCCCGAAAGAGACTTTCTGATTTTGCCATCTTTCTCAGAGCGGTGTCATCGGGTATTGTTCATTTTGTGTGCTGGGGGGTGCTGGGCCAGTCAAATAAACAGGTTCTTTCCACCTCACTCTGAGGAATTTTTTCCCGAACCGGTTGGGGGGTGGGGCCGTGTGGGTTTTGCTTTCTGGAGGGGCCCTCCTTTGCAGATTCTTTAACAAATTTGCCCTAAACCAGGACAGCCATCAACCCAGCCCCAGCCAGGGCCCCCACCGAGACAAAAAAGAACCATTAACGACAACGACTTGTAATTATCATAACAAACAAGTAGCACTTTAGCAGAAACCCTAGTCTGACTAGTTTTTGTAACCTTTTTCTCACAAAATAAAAATGTGCAGATTTTTTTGTTTATAACAGTCTCCGCTCTTTTTCTTTGATAGAGCTTAAATTTAAGCTCACAGAAACTTACAATTTTTGACTCATGAGCTTCATAGTTAATTTTTTATATTGATTATAAATTTCTTGAGCACTCTGGTAATCATGGTTACTTAACTTTGTTAAGTTTCCTGGTTTCTTCAGGTTAGAGTTTTTGGGATCTTTAGGTTGGTCTGCACGGCTAATACTACTATTTTAACAAAACAGGGAAATAAGCATAGTAAAAAGAGCAATCCTCCAAGTATACACACAGTGAGCAAACTTACTTTTTCCCATAGATTTTTTGAAAATCTGTATGTTATGAAGAAAAATTCAGTTAATATTTTTTTTTTGTGAGAAAGAGTTACAGGGACGCAGCCAGGTCTCTGTCTCTGCCAGAGTTCTTAGTGTTTTGTCATGGTAATCACGGGTTGTTAGAGCTTATCTCCTCTTTTGTATTAATAAAAGGCCTGGCTGGGTGCGGTGGATGGCCCTTCCCGGAGGCAGTGCGCTCTTCCAACATAGGGAAGACACCTGAGAGGGTGGGGGGGGTTATGCAAAGTGACTCCAAAGACCAGAATGCTTTGTGAGACCACGACTCGAAACCCACAGAGAAAACCCCAAAAACAACGAGCCAAATAAGAATTGAGAGACTAAAGTGGTGTCTAGACATGAGGAGCCAAGTGCTGAGCCTGCAGAGATGCGGAGTCCCTCTCGCCCTGAGCAGAGAGTCGTCCCAACGCCGGGACCAGGCAGCTGAGACGCTGAGAGAAGTAAGATCTGACGGGGACACCACGCCCTAAAGGCTCCCACGAGGACCGGAGTCCCCAGCTCTGCCCCTGGTGGACAGAGCTGCGCATATCCTCCTCCTCTGAGTCGCCCTGGGAGACGCGACGGGGACTGCAGCCCTGCCGAGCCACCCAATCCTGAGCTGATCACTTTTAATAACGGCATTAAAAAGGAGAAGAAGTCTCCTGGCCCTGTTAATATCATGTAGGTTATCCCACCAACTGGAATCAAGTGTAGGAGTTTGTTCTTGGTTATTTACATATGCTAAATTTTTTATTTCATTTGAAATGTTTATAATAATTGCATTCTTTATCTTTAACACTGCTTGGAGCCTGATGTTTTTGTTTAACATAGATATTGGGGTCTGAACTTAGCTTTTACATCTTTGGATTTTTTCAATTTCTGTTGCATTTTGCTTATTCTGTTTGGTTTCTCCTAAATCATTGTATACAAGAACTCCTAAACTTGATCCAGTTTCTTTGGGTAATAAGAAGAAAATTGGTTGTATCATTTTAGCAGTGCAGCTGCCAGACCAGTCTCTTAACAATATAGTGTATGCTGTTGTACCAGAGATCAAAACCAGGTGTTTAGGGCTCTCCCGAAATGTGTTATCAGTTTCTATTGGACATTCCTTATATTTACACAGTTCCTGCATTTTTCAAAAGTGGTTTATCCCTTTTTCAGTACACTCATAACATTCATATACTTCATAGTGGGTGCACTTGTCTCTTTTTTCTCAACAGACTCTAATTTATTTGGATCTCTTGGGATCCACTGGGTAGCTGAATACTTTACTGCTAAATACTTGTTACAAACCATCTTTCTTACTGTTTTTACTATTTCTTTTCTTTCTACTAGATCTGCTGAGCTTGCTTCTGCAGCATCACATTCAAAGCACAGACAGACTTCTCCTATAGGGCACTCTCTCAGGAGTGGCTGCCTAAAAGTGGCAGTATTCTGGGCTATCCAATGTATTCACTTATTTTTCTGATAAAGGACCAATTGGGAGAGGTTAACACAATTAGGGTTAGAATTGATGTGGACTCTTGACAAGGAGCTCACTTCTTCCTCCTCATAGAGGGGTTGGTAGCACTCACTGCACGGCTCTCCTGGGCTCCCCAGAGCACCACCAGCAATCAGAGCCATCATTACTACCCTTCCCAAGAGTCCGGTATGGGTCATCTTGCACAGCATGCCAACCAGCCTTGCCTCTTGGGGAATTTTACTGCGAAGAAGCTTCCAAGCTCTTTAGAGTCTCTTCTACCCGTTCCTCTGGTTAAACCTCTCTTGGTCTGTTCCCTACCAATTTTGGTTTCTCCTAGGGGAGTGCTCTGTAGAGGATTCACCTGGAGTTTTAGAACCAAATTGGAGAACTTAACTAGAATTACTTATTTACAGTCCTAAACTTTTTACAAACATATTTTACACACAGAACTGTCTTGAAACATTTTAAGCTATGTTAGGGCTCTGATACCAATTATTTTCCCATACAGTTCAGTCTTTTTGACTCTTACTTCTGAGAGTCAACTTTAAATCTTTTGGTCCTTTTATCACAGTATACTCGGGTGAATTAACTTGTGATGTGGTTGACTTTTGTCCAGTGCCCAGAGGTGAGAGTGGTGTGGACTCGTGATGTGGGTCCAATCCTTTTCTTTTGGTCTGCACAGTCGAACTAGCAATGAAGAGCACCTGAAACGGACTTTCAAATACAGGCAATAATGGTCTGCTATTTTATGATTCTATCAAAGCTCAGTTTCTTAAGTTAATGTATAATTGATTCATTTCCTTTTTTCTATAGCTTGCATGTTTCTCTCATCAACTTTTGCATACTCTGTGTTTTGCAGGGAGTTTTATTTCTGTGAGCTAACTTAACTCCCAAAATTCTTTTATTCTCTTATTTTTCTGTGGATTTAACTAACTGGTTTTCTGTTCCATTTTCAAGATCTTATCTATTCATCTCTTGCCTCTGTTTCTTACTTTCACTTACAGCTTAAATACTCCTTTTTTTTCAACCCCTTACACTTAAAACAAATTTTTTTTCTCATACTATTTTTCAACACAATACACCTCTCTCCAAGGAGATGTGGTAAAACTTATAATGCACAATCCACATTACCTATACTTTAATTCATCTACATTTACTCTCTTTTATTTCTCATTCACTTTCACACATTCCTTCACGCCCTCAAGACACAAAGTGGATCCTTATTGCTAGAAAATCATGGGTCCCTGTGGCCCCCCTCACTTTGGGGTTGGCCTCTAGGTCTCAGTATCTCTGGGCCTCTTGGAAGGGCCCTGACTCTGGTTGCCTCCAGTGCCCGTTCACCTGTGAGACTGTCTGCCTGTCCCTCACGCTCTACAGCTACGGCCCCCTCACACTTCTGGGGAACACTAGTCTGGTTTGCAGGTCTCACACACATCTTTCCACTGCCTCCTTCCCACCTGCCCAGGAAGTTGAGGCTGACTTTGTTTGTGACTCACTCTCACATACACAACAAAACAACAATAAGGTACCTTTTACGTTCACATCACTTATTACAAGTTTGGTGCTATTGTCTAGTCTCAGTGCTATTGGATATCTTTCTACCTAGCTGTTTTTATCTAACTTTAGATGTTTTTGGGTATTTTACTATGCTCTCTGATACTTTGTTGAGACAGGACTTATTTGCTTCTGTATCTACCAAAAAAATTCAAATTCTTCATTTAGGGGTCTCACTTCAAAGTTTACTAACGGCTTTTTTAGATGTTGCATCACGTCCCCTAAAAGTGTAAAGCCCATCACACCCTTAACCGTCACCTCTAAGAACCCTCTCCAAGGCTTCTTGTTCCCTGGCTATTGCCTCATCGAGATTGAGTTTTCTACAAAACCTCCTAAAATGTCCTGCCTCCCCACAATAATAGCAGTGTCGTTCGTTCAAAGGTACTTGGGGTCTCTCTATCTCTCTTGTACCTGACAATACTGGCCTATCCTTGCCTCCTCCTGGTGGTGGACCCACCCACCTCACACTTTCTCTAGCTACTGCAACCATGATCTTAGCCTTGGCCTTTGCTTTTTCTTCTTCTCTCCTTAAATACACTTTCAATGCTTCTCCTAATAACTCATTTATGTCCTTCTTTTGCCAGTCTTTGATTTTTTCCAGTTTTCTCCTTATATCTGGCCAAGATTTGGTAACAAATTGGACCTATAGTATCACTTGACCTTCTGGGGTGTCTGGGTCTATTCTAGAGTACAACTGGAAGTTCTGCTTTAGGCGATTAAGCCAGGCAGCAGGAGCTTCATCCTTCTCTTGTATACTCTCAAATGCCAATTTGGTATTAGTTCCTTTGGGAACTGACTCTTTGATCCCCCGTATTATCAAAGATCTATATTCCATCATGGCCTTCCTCCCTTCCTCCTGGTTAGGGTTCCAGCTGGGATCCGTTAGTGGCAATTTTTGTTCACTTGATGGCACCTGGGGTCCTGGACGGTTATCTTTCTCCCAAATACTTATGCCAGCCACCCTAATCATCTGGACCTCTTCTGGGGAAAATAATATATTTAGAATGGAATTCATCTCCCCCCAACTGTTTGGAATATTAATCCAAATATTACCAGTTAGATGGTGCCTGGGCCCGTTTGACCCTCGCTGCTGGGCCAAAGGCGGCACTGTGGTGTAATTCACCCCAGAGATACCTTGGCTGCTGGAGATTGCAGCAGGGCACTGAACAAGTCCAGGCTTGTCAGGAACTCCGTTTACCTCAGGAGAGAGAGCTTCTGGCGATGGTGAAGAGAGAAAGGAGAGGATTCCGCTGGAGGGTTGAATGTCCAGATGTTTATTCCATGGTTACAGAGGTCTGAACCGGGGCAACTGCTCCAACAGAATGCCGGCCGCATGGTCTGATTAACCTTTTAAGCTCAGGGACAGGGGAAGGGGAGGGGACAGGTGAGCTACCAACCAGGTGAAAGGGGCAGGGTCTCAAGGGACTAGGGACACCTATCCAATGTCCCCCAGGCCTGAGGAGCAGACCAACCACACGACGCCTTGCTGGTATGTTAAGCCTGATTGACAGGGCACGCTCAGCAAGGGGCGAGGGGGAAGGGAGAAGGGAATATTGGCACACCTGAGGAAGGGACCCGGAAGCTAAAAACACACCACAACACAACTGTAGATATTTGGACGTAAAAATTGATCCACTTGGTTGGCTATGCCCACTGGGTCCTCAACTAAATGCCCCAACTCTTTCTTAAATCCTCTCACCTCAGAAGCAGTTAGAGGAGCATTCACAAAGCCAACACCTCCCGCTACTCCTCCCATAGGAACTTCTCTGAGGGGAAAGAGTCTCTCTGCCTTGGAGGTCTTGGATCTGGTGCTACAGTACGGCCCATCTTCAGATGCCAAACTACTAGTTTGAGGGATATCTGGGTTACCTTGTACTTTCTGCAGATCCGCAGGTGTATTTGGTGATAACTGTTTACTGGGCAAGGAGGCATTTGTGTCCCAACTAGGAGGAGGTAAAGGGAAAGCAATAGGAGGGGGAGAAGAGCTTGAATACATATTAAGTGGAGTTGGAGAAGGGGTGGAGAATGCAGCAGGTGCAGTAGGTGCTTGTGGTGGTGCAGAAGTGTCCAGTCTGGGCTGTTGAAATGGCCTGGTAAGGCTCTGGATGACCTTGGGGCAGCCCGCGCTCCAAAGGATGAAAGGAGTATTCAGGTTTTTCTGCTCTTCAGTGTTGTTTATTAATTCTTATCTACAATGTTGTCTCCCAGCCTGACAGAGGTCCGCACAGCAAGCCAGCCATGAGCATACTGACCTCCCTCGGGGCGGCCGCTTATTTTTACACCAAAAACTACGTGCAGGATATTTACATTTTCCTCCCAATACCTTTCACCCTTATTGACAAGTGCACATTCAGTAAGAACCAATCTCAAAGTGCCACCATCACCATCAAAGATGGATGACAAGAAGAAGAAGAAGAAGGACAGGACACGCCCTAATTCCTCCATCTTGTCTCCTAGAACCCCCCTGTACCAAGGTTCTAAAACCTGTGTTTTCACTCTGTAATTAATCTATCCCTTCACCACTTATCCCCGTGTGATCCTCCCATCCTCATACAGGTGTTGCATCCCGTGCAGGATCAAAGTCTAGCCACCAACACTTCTGGCAACATTCCAGGGCTTCCGAGCCCCCCAAGGGTTGTCTCGGCAACCCTGGACATCAGGAGTGATGTGCTGAGTTCCCACATCTCCCCCTTCTGTTTGCACTAAAAACACTTCTTTTGCCACCTGACTCATGACACGCCTTATACATAAAAAGATGCACGGGATAACAAGTATGAGGACTAAGAGAATTATTAAGACATATAATGGTATCTTTAAAATTCCTCTCCATACGGGAGAGAGATCAAAAAATCCTGCCAGATCATCGATCCAAGATCCTCTGATCTCGCCAAGTTTATTTATGCTGTCTTTTATTTTCTGAATACTTTCATGAATTTATCTTGAATGGTCTGAGAGATTCATGCAGCACATCCCTTCAAATTCTTCACACACGTCCATGAGCGAGCAATAGATAATCGATTGCTGCTCTGTTTTGAAGAGTCGCCTGTCTCACACCACTGATGTCTTTTAACATGTCACTCAATGCGACAGACACAGATTTAGCATGTTTGCTCAACCAACAACCCATGCGGTCAAGTTGAGTCAAGGCCACCTCTGATGCTGCTTGAGGTGAGAAGATTGCTGTAGCAATTCTCATGTCCTTGTCCCAAGTATATATTTCGTCGTTGCAATCTGCCGCATAATGTTGTAATGATCTTTTTTCTTTGTGTTTTTTCTCTCTTAGCAATCTCAAATCTGGCAACAACATTGAAATTTTCCCAATGCTGCATGGACCTCCCCTGGCATTAGCAGGAATGCCGTGCCAAATTCTGTCCCCGCAAATTAGAAACAAACCCTGTGGCAATTGCACTGGGACTTGGATTGATCCTTTGGCAGTTTTCTCTATGTATCTACACCAAGTTGATGCATTTTTATAGAATTCATGATTGGGAGTTACATCGATAGTTTTGTTTGTCTGTGTGACATTTGGAGTTTCAATTTGCATGCAGAGTTCCATTGTCATGGACCCAAAAATCTCCGGTTCCTGAGGTTCTTTAGAAGCCACAGGAAGTAGATGTGTCCAAGCACACCCCTCTTTCACAGGATCTTTAATGACCTGCGAGATGTTAACTGCGGAGTGCCCTGGAATTGGCCATTTGTCCACTGGCAATCCAACCATGCATGCTGAAAATGGTCTCCCTGGCCTCAAATGTGTCAGACAAATACTATCCAAATTCACTTCTTGAGCTAAAGCCTCCCATACATTTTGTTTCGGTTGATCAATGGGTAAATTTGCCCCATTGTTTATTGCAATGAATGAAAGAATGATGCACATGAGCATTGTGAAGCTCATGACTTCACTCTCATGCAAAACCATTGTTATGTTTTTAACTCAAGACCCCAAAGGGAAAACCCCCAAAGTCTTTAGTTCTTTTTATTTCTCTTCTGAGTTGTCTTCTGCAGTCTGAGCCTCGACTTCTGTCTGAGTACTCGTCTCTTTGTTTCTTGGATCAGCGTTCTCCTGTTTTCGCGTTCGGAATGGCTTTACGTGTCGCGCTGAAACCCACTTCAGACCACGATCTGTGGAAACACAAGCAAAACCCTTGCCCCAAGTGATTAGTTTGAAAGGGCCCTCTATTTGTCCTGTCTCTGGGTTTCTGATCAAAACTAAAGGATTTTCCCTTAGCTTTGCCTGTGTGCTGTTTAAAAAATGTCTCACGATTGGTGGATTAGGTTCTGAGGATGAACTATTTAGGAAATTCAACACATACAATGCCTTATTTAATTTCATGTGAGGTGTTGCCTCTGGCTCACCCCTTCTTTGTCTGTCCAGAAGGGATTTCAGGGTGTGATGTGTTCTTTCAATGATTGCCTGACCTGTGGGTGAATGTGGAATACCAAACGTATGTTTGACACCCCATCTTTTCAGGAATCTGTCAAGCACCCTGCCTGTATATGTTGGACCATTGTCTGTTTTTATCTCCTGAGGCACACCTAATGATGCGAATGCTTGCAGAAAATGTCGACAAGCATGGTCTGCTCTTTCCCCTGCATGTGCTGAAGCAAAGACTGCACCTGAGAATGTATCTACTGAAACATGAACATTCTTGAGCCTCCCAAAAGATGGATACTTTGGGACTTCAGCTTGCCACAATTGAAGACTCTGCAGTCCCCGTGGATTGACTGCTCCTGTAGAAGAAGGTGGCTGCACAAGCTGACAGTCTGGACAAGCACTAATGATCTCCCTCGCCTGACTCTGTGAGACGAAAGGATTCCATCAGTGCCTGTGCATTCTGATGAAAGAATGCGTGACTCAATCTTGCCTGCTCTGAGGCAGAGTAGAGATCCATTCTGAAGTAGGTAAAGTGTCTGGAAGCAGTGAAAAGTCTGTAAGGCCAAAGCTGAAGGAAAAACTCGCATGCCGAGACAGCAAGGAGACAGAGAAAGAAAAACAGAAAAGACCACGAGGTCAATTTGCCCCCGACCTAGGAATTCCTTTGATAAAGAAGAACTGGCGATAAATGTCACGCGGAATGAATACGTATGCACCTATTGTGAAACTGTATGCATATGCATTTGGAAGAGGGATAAAAGGAGGTCTGAAATCTTCAGGGGTACGCATGCCTTTTGAGGAGAATTTTCTCCTGTATGCGTTCGGTGCTGTAAATAAACATACCGAGCTTTACAACTTTTTCAAAGTTGTGAGGTTTCTTCTTTTCTCCGCAAAACATTATGGCGAGCCAGGCAGGAGTTCTCTGTCCCCGCGGGGGCAGGGGGGATAGACAGACCTCCAAGGCGCACCCTAGGATTTTTTCCTGGTGGGGCTCCGCTCGTCTCGCTTGCCACCTGCGAGGACAGACAAGGACCTGCTGGCCTGCGGAGGAAGATACGATATGTACTGAGGGGCCCCCGGGGGGAGGAAGGAGAGCAAGGGAGTAAACCACCCAGAGACGTCTGGGTTCAGCTGATAGAGCAGCTGTATTAGAGACGGGGTTCGTCGTTCTGATAGAGCAGACCGCCAGTGACCCTGGTGGTGGGTCGCGTGAACCCATGTATATGTGTATTGGGGGTTCGTTGTTCTGATAGAGCAGAACTGGTGAGCCCGTGTGTGTTTTGTTTGTGTGTGTGTGTGTGATGTCCGGACACTGTGTTGCTGTATGGTTAATGTGTGTGGCCAGTGCACTGTGTTTGTGATCGTGCAGGTGATAAGTGTATGGTGTATAAAAGAGAGTAAATCTACAGTGCCCTACAGTGCGGGGGGGGTCAGTACTACCTGTGTTTGAAGCAGCCGAGTGAGGCCAGAGGCGCCGGCTGCAGCAGGCTGCGGGGGCAGGGAGAGAAGTGCCCTGCGGAGAAGCGAGTGGAGGAATGTCAGTGATGGTATTTATCGTGTTTGAATGTAGTGATTTGTGTAGATTTGGTACATTTTAACCGTGAGTATGAGCTCAGAGAGTTCCTTTGCCTTGGATGTTTGGACTTGATCTCTAGACTGTGTGCTGTTATTTTGATTGTGTCCAGGAAAATTGATATGAGTAAATGCTGAATTATGGTATGCTGCATTGTGTTGAGAAAAGTGAGCACTTTGAGAAATATGCCCTTTCCCAGTGATTTTGTGAGGTGATTTTCTTCCGCTGCATTGTGGTAATTTGATTCTCAGATTGTATAGTGGTGTTTGTGGAGATTTTAAGATTTTGTTGCAACAAGAGTATCATTTTACATAGGAGAACTATAGTACGGTGATTTATGTTTAACTTCGATAAAGTGAGTTAAAGGAATTCCAAGAATTCTCCCCCTCATAGTAATTCAAGCCTTGGCTCTAGTGAATTTGAGATAAAGGGGGAGGGGGGAGAGTGCAGGTGTCTGTGTCTGTGTCTGTGTCTGTGGGCATATCAGAGTTTCGGCTGTGACTAGCACAGACTTTTTGCAAAGCAGCAAAACAAGTGTAGGTAGACACAGTGCTTAATTAGATTGTGCAAGAAGAGAACTAGAAAAGACTGATATTTTGTAAAACAGAGTTTATATAGAAAGGATAAATGAGATGAATTAGTTAATGAGACTTATGAGATTTATGAGACTTCAGTTGGTATTGCAGTAAGTCTTTATTGGAAACAATCCGCTGAAAGGATTTAAAGTTCTCTGTAACAAACAGAATAGCCTGCCTTTGTGAGCAATTTCGGGGAGCCTTTGGTACATCAAGAGGCTGGCACGCTGTGTGAGGTGACAGTGGCTGCGCCCTGGGCACAGGGACAGCTCTGGCTTCCCTGTCTCCCCAGGGAACACGGGAATGGCCTGTGGGCAAAAGCTGGATGTGCAGGTATTATTGCAGTGCGGTGTTTATGAGAAACACTGGTATTGCTGTTTTGCTGTTCCAATAAGTGTCAGGGTACACGCCCCAAGTGTAAATTAGAGGTTTCTGGTCAAGCGGATTCAGAACCTAAGGTCTTAGAGCTTGTGTGTGGGAATCACATCTGATACCTGCCACCTGGAGCTGTGTGTATAGGAGGAAAACTGAGAAACTACTGTGAAAGTCTGTAAAAAGGTTTGAATGGAAGCGAGATAGGGCAAGGAGAAATAAATAATGAGAACTGACCAGAGCAAACAGGTTCCTAAATTAGCCCCTTTTGGGAGGGGCTCACTGGGAGGAGGTTGCCAGTAAGAGCAGCTCAGAAAATAAAAAGATTTATAGTGCTTCATTGCTGTTAGTACTGTTTTATAATAGGAAGATAAATGGGATAGTTTTTGTATGCTGAAATGTCTTTTGTTTTAAGAAATCACCCAGAATGACAAAAAGACTGTGAGATCAGACAGTCCTCTGGTATTGGCCCTTGAAAAGGAAAACAAGGCAAAGAGAAAGCAAATCAAACATGTTGTTCAGCATGCAGCATAAGATAGCAACGTATGAAATCAGGCAAGGATTATCACGCTGAAATGCAAAGCAATCACAGTTCACAAAATGAGTACATATGATTTGTTAAAGGCTTCCTCCCAAGGTAAGGGAGGAGGGGTAAAGGTGACCTTCCCAAAAGGGAAGAATTTTTGTCGGCACAAGGGTCATATATTCAGTTTTAAATAAAGCTTTAGTACCTGTGGAGAATGTTTATGTTGTAGTGTGGGGAATGAACAACTGGCCAGTCTGAGAAGGCATACTTTTGCAAAACTTTAAAGTAACATGTGTACTATGTGTACCTAAAAGCTTTTGTACAATTCGCTCAATTTGCTAAACATTCTCAAATGAGAAAGGTTACTCGGGAGGCAAATAATATAAAGATGTTAGGCTTAATATTAACAGACACTGAAATTAAGAAAGACATTAGTAAGGAGATATTAGAATAAGTAAATAAGTGTTTTCAAGGGTATGGGCCTCTGCTGTACCAGGGAGAGTGAAAGATGCTCCCCCATGGGATGGTCCCCCATCAAGCTTAATGAAAGAACACAACCAGTGAGAACTGAGTAGTACCCTCAAAGGGAAGGTAAGGAAGGAATCAGTCCAATAACTGATAGTACTGGATTAAGGGCTGTCAATAAGATAACACAGAATTTGTACCCTGTGGTAGCAAATCCATAGACCTTACTAACTTGTTTAACACCTGAGCTAACCTGGTTCACTGTTTTAGGCCTAAGAGATGCCTTCTTTTGCCTCCCTATCCACAAAGCCAGCCAGAAAATTTTTGCATTCAAACACAAGCTCACATAGTCCATGTGCCTGAAGGCTTCAAAATTCTCCACTCTGATTGGAGAACAGCTTGCAAAGACCCAGAGTCCCGGGACGCTCCACAAGAGGAAAGGAGGCTGTTGCAGTACGTGGATGATCTTCTAGTAGCCACTCGGACGAGGGAAGTGAGAGAAGCCTGGACGGTAAGCCTTTTGAATTTCCTAGGACTCCAAGGATGCAGAGTCTCAAAGAAAAAGGCACAGGTAGTGAAACAGAAGGTAATCTACCTGGGGTAAGAAGTGAGTGCTGAGCAGCAGACTTTAAGGCAGGGAAGCCCTATGCCAAACCCTGAACCCCAGACAACGAAAGAACTGGGTAGTGCCAGCTGTGGGTTTATAATTATGGACTGTTTGCCAGACCCCTCTATGCTCTTATTGCCAATGGAAACAGAGATCTCCAGTGGACAAGAGACGCCACACGGGCCTTTCACCAGCTAGAGAGTGCCCTCATGTCGGCTCCAGGTTTGAAACTTCCAGATGTAAGTAAAGCATTCTTTCTATTTTTCCACGCAAGGAATTGCCCTGGGAATATTGGCTCAAGGCCTGGGTCCATACCAGAGGGTAGTTGCTTACTTCTCTAAGCAACTAGATGCAACAGCTGAAGGATGGCCAGGTTTCCTCAGAGCTGTAGCAGCAGTTGTGCTGAATATTCAAGAGGCACGCAAGTTTACCCTGGGACAAAAATGATTGTGCTAGTGTCCCACACAGTGTCTGCAGTACTGGAAGTAAAGGGTGGCCACTGACTTCTCACCAGAGAGGTTTCTGAAATACCAGGCCACCATGGTAGAGCAAGATGATGTAGAGATAGTGGTGACTAATATTGTCAACCCAGCTTCCTTTCCCAGTGGAATCAAGGAGAAGCAGTACACCATGATTGCCTAGAGACCACTGAAGCTACCTACTCCAGCCGCCCAGACTTAAAGGACACTCCTCCGGACGATGCAGAGACCTGGTTCACTGACAAGAAAGCGACATTGCAAAGTTCACAGTGACTACCTGCAGAGAGGTAATAGAGTCTGGACCCTTACCAGCAGGTACCTCTGCAGAGAAGGCTGAGATAAATGCATGGACCCATGCCTTAGAAACAGCAAAAGGCATTCAGAGTTGTGCATGCACATGGAACCATCTGGAAGGAGAGGGGACTGCTGACCTCACAGGGAAAGAAGAGACAATCCAGCTGCTGGAAGCAGTTCAGCTTCCTGAAAAAGCATATTAAGGCACATCAGAGAGTGAGCTTAAAATTGGAGGAAAGAAATGAGCTGGCAGATGGAGAGGCAAAGAAAGCAGCAAAGGGTGAGGTACAGATTTTCCTCGAAGGTAAGCCATAATACAATAATACTAATCAAAAGAGACGTACAACTGCAAGGGGTGGGCTACCATTGAAAGAGAGCTAGTAATCCCTTCCCATTTTCATGGTTACTAGTGAAGGAAGGGCACTAGAAAACACACTAGGGCCTAACGACTTAAAAGCCTTTTATAAAGTGTGGCTCCTTTCTCAAAATGACCAAGGCTGCGAGTGATACAGAGTGCATTGAAATGAAGTGTTGACTTTGAAGTAGTAATTCCCACAGGCTTTCTAGAACACACATCTGATTGGAACAATCGTTGTATCGTTGTCAGGAATTTATATGCCACTATCACTCAGGTGAGCTGATAATGTGATCCTTGCCTCCAGACTAACCTCAAAATACCCCCCGCCCCGGGCCAAAACTCGGTCAGACTGGGAGAGGCCATGGACCTGTACAGCAGTGGCAAATCAACTTTTCGGAACTCCCAAGGAAAGGGAGGTATCAGTATTTACTGGTAACGATAGATACATTTTCAGGGTGGCCAGAAACATTCCCTACCAGAACTGTCAAAGCTCAAGAGGTGACCAGATCATTTTTACAAGAAATAATACCACGCTTCAGAGTTCCAGCCACAATATCCTCAGATAAAGAATCACATTTCATTTCCAAAATAGTGCAACAGATTAGAAGCCATCTGGGCATAGATTAGGAACTTCACACCCCATACCGCCCCCAATCAAGCGGCCATGGGGAGAGAATGAATCATTTGATTAAGCAGCAAATCATAAGACTGGAGCAAGAAGTTAATCTACCCTAGCCCAAGCTCTTCCACTAGCACTATTGCAAATTCAAACTAAACCTTTTGAGCTAAAGGAATGCTGAATCCTTTTGGAATGCCTTATAGAAGACCATATAGAATACAAGGGGAATGTCCAGAATGTCCACCTACATGGTGGCATTAAGCCAACAGCTCAGAGTAATTGAGAAACATGGGGCTGGAACTCGGAGAAGGGAGTTAGATAGCCTGGGGATGATGTTTATTTTAAGTCTCTTACAGAGAAGACTTCGGAACCACAGTGGGAGAGACCACTGCAAGCACTTCTCACCACCTTCACTGCAATCAAAATCAAGGAGCAGAATGCCTCGACCCATCACTCTCGGGTGAAGAAGGCCCAGAAGCCCCTTCAAGAGTGACACCAGGAGATAATGAACTGAGACTAAAACTTATTCGGGCAAAATGAGTATATTGCGGTCGGGAGTAGCTCATACTTTAGTGTACAGAATTGTTTTGTATGGAATTATAACTGAAGTTTTAGAACTAGAGAGTACCTCTACCCAAAGCAATGCTGAATGGCCTTGGTCCCTGGCATTTAATCAGTATACTGGATCCATAGGAAAACCTTCTGAGATAAACGATTTAAACATATCTACTGCAGTAATCCACGAGAATCAGGTATGTGAGGAGCAAGAATAGCCGGAACAGGAACTGAGAACACTTCAAGGAATCAGAAGAGAAGAAATCAAAGTAAAGTGCTGGGTCATCAATAGGATGGCTTATGAGAGACCAGATGTAATTAGTGTCTGAACCTCCCCTGGTGTATATGAACACCAGGAAGTCTGTGATAACCTAAGTGAATCAGACTGTTGGTGTAATTTCACCCTGACACAGCCTGTAGAAGTGACCTGCCTTTGAGCTCGAGTTACTGTCAGACTTTCATTTGAATTCAAAGTGGACACTGCACTTTTTACCACAGCAGGGCATTATACACCCCATACTAGTTCAGACTCTACCCAAACTCCAAACTTGACCCTAACGTGTCACAGACATTTCTTCATAGAAATCCTTTCTTTGGGATTTCTCCTTCTTCTGGGAAGCAAAGGGCCCCAGAAGAAGAATGTAAACAATTGTTATCAGCTGTTGTGAAATGTAGCAGGTGTCCCTGTGATTGGCTCATCTTCCTTGTGTACCATTAAAGGCCAATCACAGGAGCAGCTCAGGGACAGATTCCCTGGGCAAAGAACTTTGTTATTCTTTCTTTCTTTCTAGTCTATTCTTAGCATAGCTGCTCTCTGCAACTTCTCTTCGTATTCTTTTTAGTATAGTTATAATGTATTATATATCTTATATCAATAAATCAGCCTTCTGATCAAGAAACAAGATTCTCGTCCTTCTCTCACCACAGTGACCGTTTAAGGTCGCTGTAATACTAACGTAGTAAAGAATGTGACTGAACAACAGCTATTATTCAATCCAGAATGGTCTCTCAAACGTGTGGAGTTGATAATGCAAATTAACATCTCAAAAATCCAACCAGCCTGCTCCTCCTTCCTAAAAACTTCCTTTGAGGGCTGGACAACATGGTCACAAAAACAGGCATCTCTCAGGAGCAGAACAAGAAAGGAAGGAGCCAGCTCTCCTGGTGCCTAAAACCAGGAACACCAAGAAATCAGTTTCCTTAGGTCATTTTCCAAGCTGGTTGGCTGAACTCCCAGGCAATGGCTGGCAAAGGGTGCTGAACTGCAGGTGGTAAATTAACCCAAGCAAGGAAGGTGATTTTCCTTATTTATAGCTATCCCTTTTCCTACTGAGATTTGGATCAGTGATTGTCCCAGTCTGAGGCAGTTGGATTCTGCTTAAAAGAGGTAGAGAGAGAGACCCCCTCAGAGCTCAGCAGCAGGCTGTAGGATTTTGAGCATCACTTTTGTGCTGAGTGTTTCAAGTAGCAGAAACCTGATCCCAGTTTCTTCTGAGGCACTGCCATGAATTTAGGCTCTTCTCTCAAGATTTCCCCTCCATTATCTTCTGCCCTGAACACAGTCCACAGCTTGATCTTAGCTAGGGGCAAGGTGGGTGAGGTTTTGTAGACCAGGAGAGACATTCCTGCTTGCCACACATCTGGGAAATCTGGTGCTTTGGAGGGGGAGGGAGAGGTTAGATTCCCTGAGGTCTCTACATTTCAGAACAAACATCTGCCTCAAGTATGACCTAAACCTCTGTCAGATACACTTGTGAAGTGTGTCTGAATTTGTAGTATGAGCCCAGCACATCCCTCTGGCAGGGAGGGATGGTCATGGGCAGAAAGCAGTTCCTGTTCCCCATAACAAACATCTAACTGGCATATTAGGGACAGGATTAAGAGTTTTAAATGGAATTGATTCAGAAATACTGATGAATAAACTGGCTGCTGCAGCAGGTAGCCTAACAAAATTGAAGCAGCCTTTATAGCAATCTCTATTGGCATTAGGAACTAGCCAGTGACAGATTTCAAAAGTACTGCCAAAGAAAGGAAGTATGAAGAGGCCAGGGACCAAGACCACAAGTTGATAGTAGAAGCACTTAGTATAGTTCAAGATAATGTGTCTTTAGCTTTCAGTTGTACACAAGCACAGTTATGGATACAAGCAACAGCAGCTCTGATCACAGAGGAAAGGGGTGAAGGTAATTTTCCAGCTGCAATTCGGAAAATTGAGTGGGATAATGCAATTGATTTTGAAAGGAAGTTTCAATCCTGGTGGACTATGGTGAATTTCACCTATGATCCTGTTTCTAATGTGGCCACTGCCTTTGTGCTTACCATACGTAATGCCACTGTTTATGTTATCCATCCCATCATTGCCCTAGGATTAAACCATGAAGAAACAATACTCTATCCTTCAGAACATAGAGTGTGGGCACGAAAAGATGAATGAAAAGTGGCAGACAGTAAACTTAGAATCCTGCATCACTAGAGAACAAATGAGATTCATTTGTGAAAGCAATACTGCTAATGCCCAGGATGTGTTTGGACACTGAACAGGGTATTTGCCACTTTGAAATTCATCCAGTCACTGACCAGAAAACTGTGCTCGTATATACTGGAAAGGGTGTATGCTTGAGAACTGCTTGTGCTGCTGTACAATTTGATAGCAATGATGTTATTCTGTTTAGTAGAAACCATTCTAATCTCTGTATTTGTAATTTTGTTAAGATTATTGGGTGTGATTTTTCGTATTTGGTACCAGTAACATCCCACCAGCTGATTAAAGCAAATTACACAATGTATCACAGACTACTACCTACCCCTATTGGGATGGACCTTACATTGGTAAAACAATTAATTAAGCACCAAGACCTATTAGAAGTCTTGAAAGAAATCCAAGAAAGTGGAAAGAAAACCTTAATTACTGTCCAACATGATACAAAGGAGATAACCAGAGTTCTACAAAGAATAAAATAAAATATGGATCATCACTGGTGAGATGTGATCTTTGGGTGGTCACCAACTGCAAATGGAATCTTTAATAAGTTGTGCCACCCTATTCTAGTTTTACTAATATTAGTTGAGATAAGCTTATCTATTACATTGTTAATTTGGAACTGGAGAATACTACAACGAATGGCTGTACTAACCTCTTTATCAAATGTACATAGTGAAGCATTAAAAGACACTTATTGTCATGAAAGTTTTCATTAAGTAAAAGAATTTACTTATTTCCTAGGAAAGGGGGGAATGAGACAGAGTAGAGATCCATTCTGAAGTAGGTAAAGTGTCTGGCAGCGGTGAAAAGTCTGTGAGGCCAAAGCTGAAGGAAAAACTCGCATGCCGAGACAGCAAGGAGACAGAGAAAGAAAAACAGAAAAGACCACGAGGTCAATTTGCCCTCGACCTAGGAATTCCTTTGATAAAGAAGAACTGGCGATTAATGTCACGCGGAATGAATATGTATGAACCTGTGGGATCTCAGCACCTCAGGACTGAGGTGCCGAGTCACTGAGACCACCCTTGGGGGGCTCGGGAGTCCTGGAATGTTGCCAGAAGTGTCTGGTGGCTGGACTTTGATCCTACACAGGAGACGACACTTGTATGAGGATAGGAGGATTTCACCGGAGTGAATGGTGAAGGGATTAGTTAGTTAGAGAGTGAGACACAGGGTTTAGGATTTCTGTACAGGGGGGTTTAGAGAAGTAAGATGGAGGAATTGGGGCGTGTCCTGTCCTTCTTCTTCTTCTTCTTCTCCTCCATCATCTGTGGTGATGGTGGCACTTTAGGATTGGTTATTACTAAAAGTGCACTGGTTAATAAGGGTAAAAGGTATTGGGGAAAAATGATAAATATTGTATACATAACTTTGAGTATAAAGATAGGTGACCGCCCCGGAGGGCAGGGAGTGTGCTCATGGCTGGCTGCTGAGCAGACCTCTGTCGGGCCGAGAGAAAATCTTTTAGATAAGCAATTAATAAACACCGAGACCGAGAAAAGATTCGAAGCCTCTTCTCGTCCTTTGAAGCGCGGGCTGCCTCAAGGCCACACCGGGCCTTTCCAAATCATCTAAACAGCCGGGAATCGGACATGAACCTATTGTGAAACTGTATGCATATGCATTTGGAAGGGGGATAAAAGGAGGTCTGAAATCTTCAGGGGTACACATGCTTTTTGAGGAGAATTTTCTCCATATGCATTCGGTGCCATAAATAAACATACCGAGCTTTACAACTTTTATAAAGTTGTGAGGTTTCTTCTTTTCTCCGCAAAACAGCTCAAAAATGTCCGGAAGTGTTTGCGAAATGGGCATTGTCAACCTGTGTGCCCGAGCATTCCCTTCCGCTAAAAACCCCGGAAGTGTTGTGTGCGCTCTAATGTGCATGATAAAATATTCTCTTTCCCTGCTTTCTAGCAATGTTTTCAAGCTCATCAGATAGGAGTATAAAACCTCATTACTGACTTCTTTCAAGAGCGAACCTTCCAATCATTTGACCGCACTTGCAACATATGCGGAATCTGTGACCAGATTGAGAGGTTGTTCGAACAACTGAAATGCTTGGACAACGGCTGCCAACTCCACGATTTGTGGAGAGCCCTGAACCGTCTTTACATCTGAATCCCAATCCCCTGTTGTTGAGTTCCTCCACGTGATCACCGACTTGTGTGTCTTCCCTGAGCCATCAGTGAACACTGTGATCCCGTCCAAAGGCTCTTCACTTATTCTTGGTTTCGCTCTATAACATATTTGTGATTGCAGTATTCTATACTGTGGAAAATGGATTGTGCAAATTCCTGGAAAAGCTAACAACGTGATTAACAAGTCTTTCGATTGTTGCATCGCCCAATCGAAATAGTCTTTCTTCAGAGGTAATCTGATGATTGAGAATTCCCATCCTGCCTTTGTCAGCAACCTTGTTCTCGCCTTTATGATGATCTGTGCTGCCATCTCTAAATCCATGAGAATCGTCTTTGAAGGCCTCTATGGTAGAAAAACCCACTCTATGATTATCAGAGGGTCTTTTTGTGATTCATCCCATTGGAAGATCAAACCATGGAACTGTGTTTTCTTCCCCAGCACTGCCAACTGAAAAGGCAACGTTGGAACAAATCAATGTGCCTGCCTTTTCTGTATAGCTTCTGTGACTTTCTCCAAGTCTTTCTTCGCTTCTTGCGTGAGTGTCCTTGGAGATCGAATGTCTGTGTCTCCTCTCAAAAGATCAAGCAACGCTGGAATGTTGCTGTTTGTGATTCCCAAAACCGGCCTCATCCAGTTGATCTCTCCCAAAAGCTGTTGTAAATCATGCAAATTGTTAATCTTTGTGCTGACTTCCATTTTCTGAGGTTTTATAGTTTTCTCTGAAGTCTTCCACCCTAGATACTTCCAAGGCGAAACCTCTTGAATCTTTGAAATGCTGATTTCCAGACCTGCCTTTTGCACTTCTGCGATCACACAATCATGAGCTTCTTGCAGCTCCTGTTGTGTTGATGCTGTAATGAGCAAATCATCCATGTAATGAATGATCTTCACCTTCGGAAACTTCTTCTGCGCTGGTGCCAAAGCTCGTGCCACCTACCATTGATAGATCATCGGAGAACTTTTGAGTCCTTGAGGAAGGACCGCCCAATGGTACCTCTGCAGAGGCGCTTCCTTATTGATACTCGGAACTGAAAAGGCAAATCTCGGAGCATCATCTGGATGGAGCGGAATACTGAAGAAATAATCCTTGAGGTCAATGACCACAAGCGGCCAATCTCTGGGAATCATCGAGACAGATGGAAGTTCCAGCTGAAGCAGTCCCATGTCTTCTATGTCTTCATTGATCTTCCTGAGATCATGTAACAGCCTCCATTTGCCTGATAGCTTTTTCTTGATGACAAACACTGGAGAGTTCCAAGGACTGTCTGTTGGCTTGATGTGTCCCTTCTGCAATTGTTCTTGGACCAGGTTTTTTAAAGCACTCAACTTTTTCCACTCAAGGAGCCACTGATCCACCCAAACTGGATCGTCTGTTTTCCATGTCAACTTCAATATGACGAGTGCCGCAGTGACCCCTACTAAAAATCCACTTCGATCTTCGCGCCCCATTGTGCAAAAAGGTCTTGACCCCAGACTGTGATTGGCTTCTGGACAACAAAAGGACGAATGATCGCTGTCTTGTCTCCTGGTCCCATGACAACGATGGAATTCTCACTCTGCAGACACGGAGAAGCTCCCCCTATGCCTGAGAGAGAACCCAAGGGCGCGACCAAGTTCCAATTGCGTGGCCAAAAGATGTACGATATTACTGTGACATCCGCCCCTGTGTCAAGCATGCCTCTGATTGCTATCGTCCTGTCTCCACATGTCAATTGGCATGTGAGTGTGGGTCGATCTCGACCTATGTGCTTCACCCATGTAGTATGTATCTCAACGTGCTCCTTCATAGGAAACCCTTCTTCGTCGAAGATTGACATGACTTCTCCAATGGCGTGTGGCGGTACGGCGAAAGCTCTCGCAACCACAGTGTTCTCCGGCACAGTCAATGATGGACGAAGCGCTCTTGACAGAACTGTCAATTCTGTATTCTTGTCTGCAGAAACAACTGTAGGATAAACAATGAGTCCAAGGATGCTGCATTTGTCTTGTCCAACTATCAAGAAATCTTGCTTTTTGTATGAATCTCCACGGACACCTGTTGGTATCTCTGCATGATTTTCGTCTAGGAAGCATACTAATTTAGAAGCTGCCAATGCACACTGTGCCCCTGGTGGGAGGAGGTCTGGGTCGCTAAGGAATCGACTGGGGGTTTTGCTGAGGGCGCCTGCTTGTCGCTCACTGATGATTGTCCTGTCTGCTCTTGTGTCACCGCCAACACTTGTGTCTGAGCGTGCTGGTGATTTCCCGCGCTCCTTTTTTTTGTTTCCCGGATACGGTAAAGGATTTCCTTCCACGTCTGTCTGAGAATAGCATTCTTTCACAGAGTGACTTCCTCTTCCACACCGCACACAAATTGGCCTTTCCACTTTTTGCGCTGGTGCTGGTGTATGTGTCTGTGGACAATTCTTTCTCATGTGCCCAAACGCCCCACATTTGTAACACTGTCCTCCTGGGGGATTGCTCTTCTTCTGCATTGTTGCAAGAACTTTGTTTGTGTTCTCATTCTGTTGATGAAGTATTTTTTCCAGCATCTTTTCCAATGCCTTGTCCTCCAATTGTCTCTCTGAGTGTCCCTTTATCTGTTCTTCCCATTCCTCTCTTAACTCGTGTCCTGGTTTAGGGCAAATTTGTTAAAGAATCTGCAAAGGAGGGCCCCTCCAGAAAGCGGAACCCACACGGCCCCACCCCCCAACCGGTTCGGGAAAAAATTCCTCGGAGAGAGGTGGAAAGAACCTGTTTATTTGACTGGCCCCGCACCCCCCAGCACACAAAATGAACAATACCCGATGACACCGCTCTGAGAAAGATGGCAAAATCAGAAAGTCTCTTTCGGGGGGGGGTGGTTGCTCTGTTCTCAGTCCCTCCGGCGCTGGGGCAGCCGCTGCAGCCGAACCTTCGGTGTTCCCGGGTCCCAGTCCGGAGCAGGTTCGAGATGGTCACAGAAACAGGAGAGGAGAAACAGTCCAGGAAGGAATATGGACTGTTTAGCTAGAACTAGCTAATAAGCAGAGGCAGAAAGCAGAGCAGAAGCAAGAGCAGAAAAAGAGAGCAAGCAAAAGCAGCAAGCTGAAGCTGGAAGTGAAAAAACAGCTCCATGTACCGCTTTCCTCTGTGTTCCTGATAAGAGAAACCCAAACAAAACTTCCACTCTTCAGAGCCAGTCTTAAAGGCACAGAACAGATGAATGGGGATATACAAGCATCATAACGTCACCCCAGGACAACTCTTTCTTCACAATCGATGCGACATGCTGAGGTGTCCCCACCTTGCTGCATGCCTCCACCATCTCTGCCAAGGATGGCCGTCCTGGCATGGCTCTAATGACCCGTTGACAATCCGGTTTGGCATTGCCAAAAGCCAAACTCTCCAAGAGAGGCCTCTTCGCTTCTTCAATCGTCACCTGTCGATCCACGGCTTGCGTGAGTCGATCGATGAACGACATGTATGGTTCTGCGGGACCTTGCCTGATGCAAGAGAACGGAACATCCTGAGTTCCTGCTGGCGTAATCTGCATGATTGCCATTTACACTGCCTCTTTGATGTCATTTAACACTCTTCCCCTGGGTTGTCATCCGGAGGATCTCCTGCTAACTGTGTGTCATGGTTTGACCCGGAAACAGGATTTCTGGGATGCTGTGTGGATGGGGCCAATGAGTGCTCAGATTTGAATATTTCCATCTGGCCCAACCACTGGGCAATGGGATCCACCTCCGAGAAGACAGGGTAAAAGCAGGGCTCTCCCCCTGGCAGTCTCTCTTTGGATTTCTGGCGGTGAAGGAGTTGAGTCTCTCCCCCGGCCCAGTTGCTGGCTGGGCTGGGGGAGGGGAAAAGCCATGCGGCCCAGCCCGGGAGAGGTAGGCCTGCCCCCCCCCCCCAAGAGAGAAGGATAAGTAAAGAAATGCCGGGAAGCAATGGGCAGCCTGTTCCCCCCCCCCCCCCACCTTGGAGACAGACAGAGAAAGTGCAGCTGGTGTTTGTGTGCCGCTACCTTGAAAGCAGTAAACATGTGCTGGCAGCAGGCAGCCCGGCTGAGGAGATGGTGGGGGGGTGCAGCCAGGAGTCCAGCCGCTTGGAGGAGTTTTTAACCCTTTTTTGGACAATGAAAACTTCACAGAACATTAACCCTTCCCAAACGAGAGATAAGAGTGGAGGAGGACAAAGGAAATGAGCGAGTGATGAAGATCTGGGCCAGAGAGAGAGAGAGTGAGAGATGTTAGAAAGATGGAGAAGAGGGAGTGGCATTTTATGCTGGACTCTTTTGTGTAGCCATGGACAGAGCTATGTTCCCCTGGAATACAGAGACTGAGACCAGGGGGAGAAATGTCCCAGAACCAAAGAAGATTCAGTGTGGGTACCCCTCGGCCCCAGGGGGTATATAAAATATGGGGGGGACAGATGTCCCAGAGGTGAGAGACTGAGCTTTTCTGGAACTGGACACAGCCTCCTTAAAAGGACAACCCTGGAAGCAGCCCTGATTCTGGTCCGGTGGTGAGAGCACCGGAACAAGGACGGAAAAGGCCACCACGACACATGGAAGGACTCCCTCTCCTCTTGAGGAACTGAAGTTGAGCATTCTAAAGGGTGGTGCTGGACCCAGAATTGATTTTGGATTGTATTGTATTGGGAATTTGGGGGGGAGGAGGAGGAGGAGAGTGTTTTTGTGAGGTTTCATTTTCCTTGTTTTTTTCTTTTTCTTCCTTTTGTGTGTAGTTTAGTAATTGTTTTTGTAGTTTAGTAAATAAACTTTTCTTCTTTTTCAAGTGAGAGCCTGCTTTGTTTATTCCTGGTCAAAATCTCACAGCAGACACCAGAGAAGGTGTATTTTCATGCGGGCATTTGGCCTTGTGCCAATGTCAAACCAGAACACTGTGCTTCTGTGAGATTCGCGTTTGGCCCACCTTGATATCTATTTCGCAACTCTGAAAGATACTTTCTCCATCTTTTTTCCCAGACGAGACTCTGTGTGTCAGTGAGAATCATTGCCACAATGCTTCGAATATCATATGGCGTAAGGTCGTACATGGTGAATGTCCCCCTTAATAGTTGTTTGAAATATTGTGAATCCAGCCCAAAAGTTTGAGCCGCCTTCCCTAAATCTTTGAGTGTTTCGTGACCCATCATTTCCCATCTTGGATTTTGTCCCTGGGCGCCATACATCGCCGGCATTGTCAAAGCTCCTGAACCCGGAAATAAATGCTTGTCTTTTGCCAACGCTTTTCGGATGCGCTTCCAGTCCATCGTCTTCACCGGCTGTTGAAATTCCTCCTCTGGAAACTCCATCGGTATCTGCATGAACAGTGGAGTAGTGGAGGTCATCGGTGATTCGCTGTACCTCATTCTTTGCTTTCAGGTTTTTGGCCTCGCTCCTAAATCCGAAAAGGAAACTTGAGGATCCTGTTGATATCTCTTTTTTGCTGTATCAAAAGAATGCAAGAAGCTTTTTGCTGCTTCCGCTGCTGACAGCATCCATGCCGGAACACCTTCCAAGGCTGTGATCCATATGATGTCCTCTCCTTGTTGCTGTGCTTCATCTAAATTTTCTTCGTCTTCACGAAATCCCGAAGTTGAAGGATAATCCATTTGCTGCATTGTCATTGTTTTCTTAGATGTACTTTTCTTTTTATATGTTGTTGGAAAAAATCGCTGCATTGTTGCAGTCTCGCCACGAGATGGCGCTGTGGCTCCACCAAACAAATCCGGCATGTCGGGCACTTCGGTCATTCCCCCACGAGGTGGCGCTATCATCGGACTGGACAGCTTGGATGACGGCATGAACTCGACTGCCCCCCGTTCATCAGACTGCCGTATCTGCAATCTTGTTTGAGACCGAGTCTGCATGGCTTTTGATTCAGCTGACAATGGAGCTTGAATACGTGAATGTCTCCCTCGGAGGGAAGAGGCTTGGGCCCTAAGGGTTTGGACTGAAGGCACCGGGACTGGAGAGGGGGTGGAGCCCCGGGATATGGAACCCCGAGCACGGCTCCTCCTCGCCCGAGACGTCACAGGGGGACGGACTTGGCTCCCACCGAGCTCTGCTTTCCGTGCATGGCTGCTTTCGGAACCGCCCCCCGTCTCTCCCGAGCTGACGTCACTCTCTCCCTCCCGTTCCGCCTCCGAAGTCTCCTCCCTACGATCTGTCCCTGACTCTCTCTCCTCCTCCTCTGACGCAGTATCCACTCCTCCCACCGGTGCGTGCAGCCCGCCCCTCGCCGGCACCCAGGCACGCTCCACGATACGAGCCGATCTCCGCGTCCCGACTTCCGGGTCTGACGTCACAACTGCGCGTCCCCTGCGTGTCCCTACAGTAGCCGATTGGGGCTGTGCAGCCTCTCCCAATTTACTGCCCGTGTCTGAAGCTACCGCGCCGGTCTGAGACCCCTCCCCAGAGGTTCCGCAAGTCTTGCCCCTCGCACGCGTCTTTACCACTGTGCCGGCTGAGGCAGCCGCCGCTCCCTGTGCTGCGCTCCCAAAAGCTGCACCAGAACCCGTGTCTTCCATCACCTCCTCACGCGCGCCCCCCCGCCAGCCTGCATCGCCGCCGCCGCGCCGCTGTGCTCGACCCGGGGACGAGTTTCCCCCCTCCCTTTCTCTCCCCCTTGGACCCCCCCTTCCGACTCCGCCGCTTTTCCTGTCCCTACTCCCTCTGGCTCATGAGGAGAAAGCCTCGACTCTTCTGGGAGTAAGATACTATCTTCTGAGCCTGAGTCGGAGCTTGAAGTCCCCGTACTCTCTGGGGTTTCAGGGCGTTTTAGGGATCTCTTGGGCTTTCTGGGTGGTGGGATTGGAGGCAATGACATTGCTCCCTTGCTCCCGTTTCTTGAGAGCTTTTTCCCCCTGGCTAGCTGGGGCCAGAGCCAATCTCTGTCTCGAGCCTTGCTCTTCTCCCACTGCCTCTGAGGGACCCACAACAGCTTGCTGCCTTTCCAGTCCTTTTGACTGCACTGAGATACCTTCTAACATAATTCTTGCCGGAGACAGCAATTTCAAGGCTGTCTCGTCTTTTTTCGTGGCTAAAAGATAAAGATGCCTAATAATTTCTTGCCAAAACCCCACTTCAAACAACAGACATGTCTCTGAAAATGGGTAATTGAGTCTCACCCAAAACAGAAGTTCTTTGAGCTCTTTCTTTGGAATCCCGGCTGTGTATGTTTCTGCCATGCCTTGTAAGGCGGACAAAATTCCCAGTTGTTCTTGGGAGAGTGTGCCCCCCATGTTCTTAATTTTTGACCTTCACACCGAATCTGTCGCCAGAGCAGTCCGAAGGCTCCCGATCTCCTTCCAGCAGGTCACAGGAGATGGATCCAGAGGCGCGTTTCTGGTTCCGATCGGGGCTGTTCTGCTATGAACCTTCTTCGGCAGAAGCTGAGAGATGTTCTTCTCAGTGACTGCTGTGTTGTTTTTTTTTTTCTTCAGATTCTCTCAGCCGTTTTCTGGCTTCTCTCCCAAGGAGTTTTCAGTACTCTCCTGGGAATTCGTCCAAGTCAGGTGGAAGTAGCCCACGCAGCGGACGCCAAATGTCCAGTCTGGGCTGTTGAAATGGCCTGGTAAGGCTCTGGATGGCCTTGGGGCAGCCCGCGCTCCAAAGGACGAAAGGAGTCTTCAGGTTTTTCTGCTCTTCAGTGTTGTTTATTAATTCTTATCTACAATGTTGTCTCCCGGCCCGACAGAGGTCCGCACAGCAAGCCAGCCATGAGCACACTGACCTCCCTCGGGGCGGCCGCTTATTTTTATACCAAAAACTACGTGTAGGATATTTACCTTTTCCTCCCAATACCTTTCACCCTTATTGACAAGTGCACATTCAGTAAGAACCAATCTCAAAGTGCCACCATCACCATCAAAGATGGATGACAAGAAGAAGAAGAAGAAGAAGAAGGACAGGACACGCCCTAATTCCTCCATCTTGTCTCCTAGAACCCCCCTGTACCGAGATTCTAAAACTTGTGTTTTCACTCTATAATTAATCTATCCCTTCACCACTTATCCCCGTGTGATCCTCCCATACTCATACAGGTGTTGCGTCCCATGCAGGATCAAAGTCCAGCCACCAAGCACTTCTGGCAACGTTCCAGGGCTTCCGAGCCCCCCAAGGCTTGTCTCGGCGACCCTGGACATCAGGAGTGATGTTCTGAGTTCCCACACAGAAGGAACAGGAGGAGCTGAAGGGGGTGGTGAGGGAGTAGTTACTAGGCGAGATACTGGGTCTACCATAGAGAAAGCTGAAGAGGTGGAAGGAGGAATTTGAGCAGGCGGTAATGAGATGGCAGCCGGGGGAAGAACCCGACCTGCCATTTGAGGTGCCTGAGGAAGAGGATTATAAGGTGGAGGGGCAGAAAAAGGCAAATAATCCAGGGGGTCCCATCTTTTACCAATTCCAGCATCCCCTCCTTCATTCCCCTCCTTCTTCTTCTGTACCTTACAAATTCGCACACCTTCATCCTCAATAGCACTCTTTAACCAGCAAGCTACATACAATAATTGCTCAGGAGCAGTATCTCCTCGAGCTGTCAGATAATGACTCAGTTGTTGGCACATCCACTTGTCCCTTGTCCCACACCAAGGCCATCTTCCTTGCACTTCTAATTCTGGCCAAACTTCTACAAAGTAGTGGATCATCTTCACCTTATCTAATCCCTCCGTGGCCTCTACAGAATCCCATTTCTCTAACAGTTCCCCTAAGGGGCTATTGGGAGGTATATTCCTCAGTCTCTTGCCTGTCTTTTTACTATTACACCCTCCCATTTTTCGGGTCTCAACAGAAAAAATCCCAAAGGTGCCTCTACTGATAGGTAATCTCAAAAAAAATTTATTTGCCTGATGCTCATGACTTTACACTGAAACAACTGCCTGACCTCTTGATTGCCTAACTTTACTAGTGTCAGATCCTATATCTATCAGGACTAGAAAACATGAAACCCCAGCGTAAGAAGACAGTTCGTGCCTGACTCCCCTCTGTCAGCAAAAACAGCTGCCTGATTTCTAGTTTGCCTAACCTTCTGAATGCTAGGCCTCACCATATCAGGACTTAAAACAAACCCCAGCTCCCTTCGCTGGGATTTCTTCCTGACCCCTTTGTTAGGACCTAATTTGCCTGCAGAGCTTGTGAGCTTGCCCAAACCCTCCTTGGGACTTACAATCTGCCTGACTTCCCTCTGTCAGGACTTTTGGGCGTGCGTGCCACTCATACAACTATTCCCTCTGCACGCCTGGAGCGGGGGGGGGGGGGGCTTCTTTCCCCCTTAGGAGACGACTCACTCACGCAGATTCCACTCGCTTCCCCCTTTTCCCAGTCAGCCCCTTCACAGGGGTCTGAAAACACGGTACTGAGGGGTCCCTCTCGCTTCGAAGGTCCGGCTGCCAGCCTTCGTCTCACTCACACACACACCCACTCGTCTCCCACTCCCGCCACCGGATTTCTCACCAGTCCGGTACTCCGGTGCTCCTCTTCTTTGCTGGTCCTGAGCCAATCTCTCTGGTCCTGATAGCCAACTGTCCTGAAGATCCAAGATGGCCAGTCCTGGTGTCCTCTTCGGGCATGGCTATCCCGGACGAGCACCCCAGCTGAAATAAACAGGACAGGAGACTTTCTCTCCATTTAATGCCTTTATTAAAAGTGATCAGCTCAGGATTGGGCAGCTCGATGGATCTGCAGTCTCCGTCATCTCTCCCAGGGTGACTCGCAGGAGGAGGATATGCGCAGCTTTGTCCACTAGGGGCAGAGCTGGGGGTCCAATCCTCGTGGGAGCAGGTTGGGCGTGGTGACCCAGATGTTGAATTCTCGGCTTCTGCCCTCTCCAGGTCCCAGTCCGAGAGGACTCTCCAACTCAGGGTGAGGGGCAACAAAGGTTTTCAGCATTTCTGCAGGCCCAGCACTCCACTCCTCACGTCTAGACATCACTCTAATTTCTTAACTCTATATTGGCTTGTTGTTTTGGGGATTTTTTCAGTAAGTTTGGAGTAGTAGCTTCTCATGGCATGCTGGTCCTGAAGTTATTTTGCATGTCGCCCCTCCCATGTTTCGTCTTTTCTCCTCACTGTCTGGGGAGGTCCATGCCCTTCACTGTCTCAGGAGAAGAGCCATCAACCCAGCCCCAGCCAGGGCCCTCACCAATACAAAAAATAACCATTAATGATGACTTGTAATTATCATAACAAACAAGTAGCACTTTAGCAGCAACCCTGGTCTGACTAGTTTTTGTAACCTTTTTCTCACAAAATAAAAATTTGCAGATTTTTTTATTTATAACACTCCAGGGGTGAAAGGCATTTTTTGAACCCTGCCAATCACTCAACACCCTTCTGGAATGCCAGGATTGAACGACAGCGCTCAGCAGGGGTCAAGGTGGGGAAAAGGAGAGGTGATTGGCACCTGGGGAAGGACTGGGATAACTGAGGCAAGCTATGACATCACACCACAACAACTGTCACTGCTGTCCTCAGAGGAGGAGTGAGAGTGAGCAGGCAGTGCCCTATGCTTTTTATGGCGTGTTGGAGCGAGATTTTGCAGGGGTGTATGGGACTGAAGACGGTGCGAGGAGGCACATGGCAGGGCTTGGCTAGAGGGAGGCAGCAGTAGAGCTGGAATGGCAGGGCCACGAGTGGCACAGCATGCACAGGACTGAGGCGTGTGGGGAAGTGGACTGCCACCATGGGGGGTCTTGGAGGTTCTGTTCGGGGGACTCTGAGGGTAGGTGTGTGGCTGCAAAGCCTGGGGATGGGGGCAAGGGAGAAGAGGGGAGAGGAGGCGGTGGGATAGGCATGCGATGCCCCTGCAACAGCGCGCACTACAGGGTGCATGGTGTGGTTTGTCGGAGCTAGAGCAGGCAGGCAGGGATGGGAGTGGGGATACTTGTGGAGGGAGTGAGAGGGATGGCGGCAGTAGTGGTAACTGAGATTGAGGGACCCGCGGCAGGGGTGGGGGGGCCGCAGCAGTAGTGGGGCGGGTCACGGACCTGATAGAAAATGGCCCAGTTACACTCAGAGATAGCGCGGGGGAAGGGTGCACGCAGGATACCGCGGGTTGCGCAACCGGTGGAATGGAATTCATGCTTGCCACGCCCGAGGAGGGGGGCCAGGAATAGGCGGACCCCACGAACCCCATGGGTGCAGAGGAAGTGGGGGGTAGCAGCGCGAATTTTGTGTTCCCTGTTGCAGGGAGAGGGGATGAAGGTGAAACATCACCAGAGGTGGCATTAGGACCGAGGGAAACCGGAGGACTGAATTCCAGGGTTGAGAGGGGAAGAATGTTATCAGCATGATTAGCATTTGAAGAGACAGTCTCTGGTGAGGGAGATAAGGTTTTAGTGCCTTCCCCGGAGGGATTTTGCACAGAAATTGAGCTTTTATTATTATTTTTTTCTACGACTTTGGTTATAGAATTAAAGAGAGGAAAAAACTGAATTACAGAAAAATCTTGATTAGTTTGGAAGGTATATACCCTGGTCTCAACTGTGTCCAAAAAGGAGTCTAGAGTGATAGTGTAGGTGTTAGTATCTGGAAACTGGGAAAGAATCCATTTTATAAATTTTTCAGGTTAGTTTTCAAAATATTAACTTTCTAGGATTAGTAAATATAAGTCTCGCTCATTCTGGGATCGTTTGAATGTACTGGTTTTCGACCCCATATTTCCTGATTCCCTGTCAGCAGAAAAAAGAGAAAAAAAACCAAATAAGGATCCAAGGTAAATGCACGCAATAAAGGCTGTTTTAAAACTTACACCTCTTCAGCCAGATGTGAGTCAAAGGTCTGTGGTGTGTTCTGCCTTGTAAGTCTCCTCGGACACTCATCCAGATGTCAGCTGTGAGGGTTGACTGACACACTTCAGAGAAGTTCTATAACAGAGGACTTTTCTTCAGGGGGTATTGGTGAGTGAAGGCAGTAATAATTTCAAGGAGAAATGCTGCTCCAGAGTTCTTGCTGTTCGGTGCGTCAATTAATGCGCACCTCAGCTGGGTTTCGGGGTATCCCCGGCTGGCTGTCGCTGCACTGGATAGCGCAGTCCTGTTCAGCATAGCCTGCCTGGGCTCCCAGGCAGCTCCCAGCCTCAGGCTACCTTCATAAGCTCAGCTCTTAGGTGATATCAGCTCTTTAGTGATTATCAGCTCATTTGTGATTTCAGCTCTTTAGCTTGCTAAGTGCCATTTGCAGACGCTGGGAGAGAGAGGAGAAGGCTGTGTGAGGTTCCACATAGATGTCTTTATTGATGTCTTCTGCAAAGGTTCTCAGGGACAGCTCTCCTCTCGAACTGGGCAAAAGTAGTCCTTTATATAGGGTACAGGAGTTTTAGAAATTATCCAATTGTAAGGGTTGAGGCGAATGTGACCTATAGTCTTACAGAGAGATAAGCAAGGGTCTGAAGGCTGAAGAGGAGCTTCTTAGGTCCAGTCATCATGACTAGGCATTTCTTATCTTAGGCTGCTGAACGCCATGGAGGCCTTGCAGGCCCTGTGCCTGCTACATTGCATGGCGAGGCTTTGGTAGTGGGGGGTCCTACAAGGGCAGATTCTGGAAGAAGCTGCTAGAAACTGCCCCCATGTCTGGCAAAGCCAATGCCAGCAACCCCTTGCTCTCTAAGGCCGAGCCCATCAGATGGTGGTAGTGCATTTGGGATAACATTTAAGAAGGCAGAAAAAACATCTGCACAGCAGCAGCTGGAAAGAGGAGTGAGAAAATAGCCATGTAGACACCAAAGTCAGTGGAGAAAGAGCAGGAGGAGTTGCTCCAGGCACCTGAGCAGACATTCCCCAGCAGCCCATGGTGCAGACCATGATAAAGCAGCTGTCTCCCTGCAATCCATGGAGGACCATGGCAGAGCAGAGACCCACTGGCAGCCTGTAGAGGAGCCCATGCTGGAGCACCCTGTTCTTGAAGGATTGCACCCTGTGGAATGGGCCTGTTGGTTTCTCTGGGTCTGGATTAAAGGCACTTGAGATAGCAGTTCATGTTTGGACTCAAGTGTTTATTATTTCTTATCAGTAAAAAAGTCTCACTACTGTGAGTTCGGCAGCTTTTCATTAGAAGGCACAAAATGGCTAACTATCTCTTGTTACAAGGTCTTTTAAGACTGTCGCAGACATTTCTTCATAGAAATCCTTTCTTTGGGATTTGTCCCTCTTCTGGGAAGCAGAGCCCCAGAAAAAGAATGTAAACAAATTGTTATCGGCTGCTGTGAAATGTGGCAGGGGTTTCTGTGATTGGCTCTTCTTCCATGTGTACCTGTTATGAACAAAAATTCGGTTCATATTTTTTTTGTGAGAAAGAGTTACAGGGACGCAGCCAGGTCTCTGTCTCTGCCAGAGTTCTTAGTGCTTTGTTATTGTAATACCGGGTCGTTGAGGCTTATCTCCTCTTTTGTATTAGTAAAAAGGCCTGGCTGGGTGGGGTAGATGGCCCTTCCCCGAGGCTGTGCTCTCTTCCAACATAGGGAAGACACCTGAGAGCGTGGGGGGGTGTTATGCAAAGTGACTCCAAGTCCAGAATGCTTTGTGAGACCACGACTCGAAACCCACAGAGAAAACCCCCAAAACAACGAGCCAAATAAGAATTGAGAGACTAAAGTGATGTCTGGACATGAGGAGCCAAGTGCTGAGCCTGCAGAGATGCGGAGTCCCTCTCGCCCTGACCATGGGAGTCGTCCCCAGCGCCGAGACTGAGGGGGACCGCACTGACAAAGTAAGATCTGACGGGGACATCACGCCCTAAAGGCTCCCACGAGGACTGGATCCCCGGGCTCTGCCCCTAGTGGACAGAGCTGCGCATATCCTCCTCCTCTGAGTCGCCCTGAGAGACGCGACGGGGACTGCAGCCCTGCCGAGCCGCCCAATCCTGAGCTGACCACATTTAATAAAGGCATTAAAAAGGAGAAGAAGTCTCCTGGCCCTGTTTATTTCATACCATTAAGGGCCAATTACAGGAGCAGCTCAGGGGAGATTCCTTGAACACAGAACTTTGTTATTCATTCCTTCTATTCTATTCTTAGCTTAGCAGTCTCTGCAAGCTCTCTCTTTATTCTTTTTAGTATAGTTATAATGTATTATATATTATATATCAATAAATCAAGCCTTCTGATCAAGGAACAAGATTCTCGTCCTTCTCTCACCACAGTGACCGTCTAAGGTCGCTGTAATATAAGACTTAACTATTCAATTAAGAACTGACACCTATATTATTTTCCCTTTTAACCCAATAACTGATCCCAAAGAGCCCGCAATGCAGGCTTTTCTGCCCAATTACAAAATGCCACCCAAAGCCATGAAGAAGAAGAAGCAGGAACAAGAAACCCAGGATGACACCCTGTGCCCTCCATCTTGCTTCCATCTACAACATACTAAAAATCCCAAAGCATAAATTTCTCACCCAAGTGATACACCTACACTACTCTCTATAATCTATTTCACACTTTTGTGGATTCTAGTCTATCTTGAAGTCTAGGAAACTTTCTCCATGAATGAGGGTCAAAGTCAGTGCTCCCCTGGGGGTCAGGGTACCCCAGAGCAGACAGAGAAATATTCCCGGTGTCCTGGGTTTCCACAGGGGCCCACACTGGAGCAGTTTGTGAAGAAAACCCAAAAGATTTTATTCTCTACTTACCAGCAGCAGGCAATGTTCACCCACTTCCTGGGAAATAGGGCTTCAGTACATGTAGCAGTTCCTCCAGAAGACAAACATCATAATAATCAATGTCCCCATAACTCCTCCTTTATCTTAGCATTTTTTTGCTGAGCAGACATCATATTGAAATGAACAGGGCCAGGAGACTTCTTCTCCTTTTTAATGCCTTTATTATAAGTGATCAGCTCAGGATTGGGTGGCTCGGCGGGGCTGCAGTTTCCCGTCTCTCTCCCAGGGCGACTCAGAGGAGGAGGATAAGTGCAGCTTTGTCCACTAGGGGCAGAGCTGGGGATCCGATCTTTGTGGGAGCCTTTTAGGGCTTGGTGATCCCATCCGTTGTTACTTTTCTCGGCCCGTCCCGCCCAGTCCCGGCGTCGGGACGACTCCCATGGTCAGGGAGAGAGGGGCTCCGAAGGTGTTCAGCATCTCTGCAGGCTCAGCACTCGGCTCCTCACGTCCAGACATCACTCCAGTCTCTCAACTCTTAGGTGGCTCGTTGTTTTTGGGGTTCTTCCTGCACGTTTGGAGTAGGGATCCCACACAGCATGCTGGTCCTTGGAGTCACTTTGCATAACCCCCCCCCACCCTCTCAGGTCTCTTCACTATTCTGGGGAAAACTACAACTTAGCCTCGAGCAAGGCTCTGCTAATACAAAAGGAGCAATTAGCCACAACGACCCGTGATTACAATAACAAAACACGCAGAACTGGT
This sequence comes from Zonotrichia leucophrys gambelii, assembly GCF_028769735.1. Classification (NCBI taxonomy): domain Eukaryota; kingdom Metazoa; phylum Chordata; class Aves; order Passeriformes; family Passerellidae; genus Zonotrichia; species Zonotrichia leucophrys. Next base: position 3,030,890 of record NC_088199.1, on the reverse strand, counting down.
GCAGCGACAGTGATCTGGCTGCCTTTTTGTAACCTTTTCTCACAAAAAAATTTACAGAATTTTTGTTCATAACAATATAGTATGTCTGTCCTGAGGGGAGAAGGATATTGGAGACACACTACTGGTGCTGTACCAGTGCTGCTCAGCAGTAGCAAAAGCACTGGTGTGTTATCAACACCTTTCTACTTACCAATGCAAAGCCCAGCACTGTGAGGACTTCTGTGAGGAACGTTAACTCTATCCCATCTAGACCCATTACAATGTTTAAGACAAACTCTTGCTCCCTTTGTATTGGGAGCTGGTTCTGCTTGCTTTACTGACTTGATAGGGACAGTAGAACAGAACAGCATTTTACTCTTATCAAGGACAGTAGAACAGAACATCCTTGGAAAAAAAAAGGTTAAGGATGTAACTTAGGCAAATAGAATTAATGCATAACACAAGCAGGATGCCAGCTCAGCTCTGCAACAGTGACAAAGTAGAAATTATGCAGAACAACAATATTGCACTTACTCAAAAATGGGGATGGAGGAACAACTACCTAAAAAGGACACCAGATGTTGAAGACAGACCCCAAAGAACCACATAAGGACTTCTGATAAGGGGTGCAACTGTGCAGAATAAAGTCAAGGAAGTGGGGATAGCTGATGAGTATGTAATCAGTGTGTAAAAACTCTGTTTACCCAACACTCATGAACAAAAATTCGGTTAATATTTTTTTTGTGAGAAAGAGTTACAGGGACGCAGCCAGGTCTCTGTCTCTGCCAGAGTTCTTAGTGTTTTTTCATGGTAATCACAGGTCGTTGAGGCTTATCTCCTCTTTTGTATTAGTAAAAGGCCTGGCTGGGTGGGGTGGATGGCCCTTCCAACATAGGGAAGACACCTGAGAGGGTGGGGGGGGTTATGCAAAGAGACTCCAAAGACCAGCAGGCTTTGGGACCTCGACTCCAAAATGCAACGAGAAAACCCCAAAAACAACGAGCCAAATAAGAATTGAGAGACTAAAGTGGTGTCTAGACATGAGCCTGCAGAGATGCGGAGTCCCTCTCGCCCTGAGCAGAGAGTCGTCCCAACCTCGGGACCAGGTAGCTGAGAAGCTGAAAGGACCAACATCTCACGGGGACATCACGCCCTAAAGGCTCCCACGAGGATTGGATCCCCGGCTCTGCCCCTAGTGGACAGAGCTGCACATATCCTCCTCCTCTGAGTCGTCCTGGGAGACGCGACGGGGACTGCAGCCCTGCCGAGCCGCCCAATCCTGAGCTGATCACTTTTAATAAAGGCATTAAAAAGGAGAAGAAGTCTCCTGGCCCTGTTTATTTCACTCATCGCTCTCAAAGGGTGGAAGAATCCCGAGTGACCAGCAGCTGCAATAAAGAATGCCTGCTTTCTAATACTCAAAACTCTGTTAGAAAGTTTCTATCTGTCTGATTTCAGTATCAGACTAAAATATGGATGGGCTTCTGTGCCTTTTTGGGCATTCCCAGAACAGTTCACTGAACTCCAGTCAGAGTTGGGCACATCTATTAAAATCACAGGGATTGCATACATGCTACCAGCAGCACAAGCTAGCAGCATAAGGTAGCCTGGAGAACCCCATATTATTTGATGTAAGACAGGTGAACAGCACATTTTACCTCATGGATCTGAAGATCTCTGGAGTGATGCCTGTAAGCAAAGCTGAATTTCTTTCCCAGAAATCAGGATGCATTTTACATGAAATTTGGTGAGATACAGCCAAACATGGAACAAGAATTTTGTGTTCATAAAAAGCTTTCTGAAGGGGTCAGCCAGATGAAGTTCACTGAATTCCATATGGTCCATCTTTTGGTAGTCATTTTCTGTCCTGCAAGCTTACTCCATTTGGAAAACAGTAGTGGAAGAGCAAAATGTTTCATCCCTTCTGTTCAGCTGTAGGGACAAAGGTATGTTCTATGGCCTCTAGGTGGCAGCAGGAATAGCAAGATTCACTGGCTGGTTTAGATTAAACATCGGGAAGAAATTCTTTACTGTGAGGGTGATGAGGCACCGGCACAGGTTGCCCGGAGAAGCTGTGGCTACCCCAACCCTGGAAATATTCAAGGGCAGGTTGGAAGGGGCCCTGAGCAACCTAGTAGAATGGGTGGTGTCCCTGCCCATGGTGGGGAAATTCGAAGTAGATGATCCTTAAGGTCCCTTCCACCTCAAAAAATTCCATCATTCTATTCTATATTTTAAGGAAAATTTTCCATGATTTTTTTTTTTTGTTATGCAAATGCTACAACTTCTTCAAGCCCTGCATTATCAGAGCTTTTTTTCCCAAATCTTCCTCTTCTTCAAGTGAATCTTTCATGACCTCTTTTTTTTCCTATGTATTTCAACATTCTTCTTTGGGGATGTTGGGACAGAAAAAACAGTGGAAAGAGATATATTTGTCAGCTACAGTCATCATAATACATTTCGTTTTCAACCTCAGTGGGTCAAGATAAGGACAGGAAGGTCACTCACCAGTTACTGTCATGGGCAAAATAAACTTTACTTTCGTAAAATATATTTTTCCGGTCAAATAGGATAATGAGAAATAGAAACTAAATCTTAAAAACACCTTCCCCCCACCCCTCCCTTCTTCCCAGGCTCAATTTCTGTTGTAGTGTGTTCTGTTAGTTTATTTAATTACTCCCCTTGCACAAATTTCACTCCCAATTTCTCTACCTCCCCTCTGAGTGGCACAGGGAGATGGAAAATGGAGCTTATGGCCAGTTCATTACAGATTGTCTCTGCTGCTCCTTCCTCCCACAAGAGATAGTCCTCCATGAACTTCTTCAATGTGAGTAGTTTCCATGGGCTGCAATTCTTCATAAAATGCTTCAGCATGGATCCTTTCCACGAGGTGCAGTCCTTCAGGAACAGGCTGATCCAGTATGTGGCCCCTGTGTAATCACAAGTCCTTACCAGCAAGCCTGCTCCAGCATGGGCTCCTCTCCATGTATTCACAGGTCCTGCTGGTACCCTGCTCAAGTGTGGGCTACCCATTGGGTCACAGCCTCCTTGATGTGCATCCATCAGCTCCAGAATTGGGTCCTCCTGTAGCATGGCATCTTATCCCCCATAAAAAGCTTATTTATTGTTTGTTAACCAGTCAGATAACTCAAATGGGACAAGTTGTCTTCTAGTGAGTTATTTTGGTACCATGGATTTAATACCAGTCTGGCATCTTCCAACTGCCAAGAAACATCTTACTTTTGAAGTAAGAACTGCCAAGATAAGACAAATTTCTGATTGACAGCCTGTCCTGATTTAAAAGACAGGTGTCTGCCAAGGAAGGTGGGAACCTTCCGGGAATGGAAAATATGACCCCCCCCAAATTATTACAACTTCAAAATTACAGGGCTTTCAGGCAAAGATATGGGCAAAGAAATAACAGTCCTTTACTTAAATATATATATATATATATACAAACAAACAATAACAGCAATAACAAAAAACCCCAAACAACCTAATTATAGCCTTTTTATGCCTGTCAAGTAATTTCCCCTTTGGTGTAGTAACAATCACAACCAGTAGGGGGCACTGTTGGCTAGTGTAGTGGCAGAGAGGGTGCAGTGATTCCCCCATGGCTCCAGGGGGTGCTGTTGGCTCCTAGCATAGCAGAGGGGCTGTGATGGTTCCCCTGAGGATTCAGGGGTGCTCTCATGTAGGCTCGTAAAATCTCCTAAGGTGTTATTGGGAGCTTGGCAAGGGGGAAGGTGGGAGGTTGTGATGGTCCGCCCGACGTGAACGGGTGACGAATGATTTTTGGGTGCAAAAATAACCAACAAAGGCACAGGGGTTTGCAGTAGCAAATCAACAAGATGGAATTTATTGATAATAACTACAGCTAAATATGCATTGGTTAGAGGATCCGGGGAAGAGAAGGATAGGATAAGGAAAAAGGAAGGAAAGAATGTCAGGGAATGGGGTATAGCTACCAAGACGTGATGCCTTCGGGGTCCCGCCGCCGATGCTCGCTGGTACACGTCTTGGGGAGACTCTCAGAGAGGCGGTCGAACCGAACCCCAGATATACTGTTCTTGGTTGGGGGAAGGGTGGCCGCAATTATGTTTCCATGGAGGGGAAAAGTCCATTGTTTTCATGGCCGAATGCTCCCAGGTACATCTGCTCTGGGCAGGTTCTCCCCCTTCCCTGAGTTGGGAGGGGGTACAGTCCCAGTCTCTGGAAGGAGGTTGCCAGGGGGGTGCCATGGGGGTGCCAATAGGGTGCCAGAGGGGTTCTTGGTTCTTTGATGAGGGGGTTCGCATTTCAGTTGGTCTGTCACGGTGGTTGAAGACAGGCAAGAGGGGTCTTCTCTTGGAGGGGGGGAGCCACCCCAGAGCTCAGTCCAGCCAGGCCTGAAGTTTGGAAGAAAGTCCAGTTCCATTGTTCAGAACAGGGCAGCATGCCCCTTCGAGTACAGCATGGCATGTTCTGCAGACACCATCTGTAAACACACTAAATACGCATGAGACTTTCTTTCCCAACTGGCTCAACAGTTTTTAACCCTTCGGTGGTCCTTTTCTCATGACAGTTGTGAGGCAAAAACTGAAGGATTTCCAGATGGACTTCCACAGAGGTGGCTCATGTTTACAAAATTCACATGCAGCAGAGGCAGCAGCTGGTCTCTGTAACACTCCAGATGGCAAGCTGAACTGTAGCAGCAAGCAGGAACAGCGGATATGGGCACAACCGGGGGAGCAAGCTAAAGCACAGAAATATCCCCAGAGCAGCCAAACGCCCTCTGTAACACAAACAACAGATCTTGAGAGGAAAAAAGGGGCTGGCAACCAGCCCACCACTGCACAGATAAGAGTCTTGGAGTCCGGTCCCAAATACCTCTCTTGGTATTTACACCACCACTCCTGAAACACCTGAAATTGTTTCCCCTGGCCAAACCATTACTGTGGTATGTGAGAGTGCTTGGCTATGTCTTCTGTTTCTTAATACACGTCCATTTGCATTTTCCATGACAACAAATGGGAAGGAACTTCCTTGAAGAAACCACACAACCAGCATTATCCACTTTGAATTTTTTTCCACATACCAAGATGATACATCAAGCTTGGACTTCTAAACTACATATATACATGTGTTAGCCTAATTATATACATATATACATGCAGATACGGATACAGGCACAGTGTCATGGACCGTTCACCTCAAAATAGGGTCCTCTTCAGATATATATTGTGTTTCTCCATTTTTCTGAAGCACCCACCAAATGCAATCTGGTCCCTGAGCAAAGACAACCCCACGGATGGGTTTATCTTAGCTCGAGGCAGAATTAATCCAAACAGTGTTGTTAGCGTTCAGAAACACATAATCACGAAAATGATTATATGTTGGTGCTTCTATTAAGAGCTCTGGGAATCAGGGGTATTTCAACCCATATCTGACTCCGATCATACATTCGAGATGAACATGTTTTTATATTCTATGGCTATATAACTTTCATGTTGATTATTAAACTTATATTGTTCTATTGTATACATAGATTTCAGCCAAACATGGCTCCTTGTGGCCCCTTAAATTTCTAACATAGTTTCTCATGATTCTTCTTATGATTATACAATAATTATATTTAATTACTAAACAATCATCACATCTAACAATTATATAATTTATCATACTGCTTACGCAGGTGCAATGATCTGGCAAAACACAAAGCCTAACATTTTCAGAGTCTATCTTTAACATTTTCCAGGGCCCCCACTATCAGTGTTTCCTAACATACCTCTCAACTGCACCACTGGAACCTTATCTCTGTTTGTCAAATGAAGGGGTTCAGGCTGGGCAGGGCCAGCTCGGTTTGTGGACCACTGACCTGGAGTGACTTTATGATGCTTGTATCCCCAATTGTCTGCTCTGTTTATGCTGGATATTAAGGTCTGCACATTTAAGACAGGTTCTGAGAGCAAAGGGGGAGAGAAGAAGCTTGGAGTTTATTATCAGAAATTACACTTGCTCCCCGGCATCCTTCACGCAGACAGTGTTGTCTATAGAACGGACGGTGAGAGAGAGTTCTCCTTTGCTTTTTGTTAGTTTTTTAGCTACCTGAGGCAGAGAAGTTCCCCAGACTGGGTTTTTCTTGGAAATGTTCAAACCTGCTCTAGACGGAAAACCAAGAAAAACCCCTGGCGCTCGCACCTGTGGCCTACCAGGACCCAGGACACTACATTCCAGTGCTGGAGGGACTGATAAAAGACTGAGTGAGCCAAGCAACATCCCACGAAAAGAACTCTCTCTGAATTTGCCATCTCTTCAGAACAGCGAGAGGTTCCATTGTTTAATATTATTCCTTTTTTTATATGCTTGTGAATACTTTGCCTGTAAATAAACAGGTTTTTTTACTTTTCTCCAAGGAAATCTTTTCCCAAACCAGTTGAGGGAGGGGCTGTTTGAATTTGCTTTCTAGAGGGTCCCCATTCAGAGGTTTCCTCCCAAATTTCTCCTAAACCAGGACAAATACATTTTTTTTGGCGCCCAGCGCTTGGTTCAAGAAAGTGGAAAAAAACCTGTACTGATTGCATTTTGGTTGTACTTACTCTATATTGGGATAAAGCAGTCAGTAGACATGTTGCTTGAATTCATAATGTCTCTCTCGGTGGAGTCTTTCATCTGTCTCTGGTCCCTAGACTTTTTTGAGGTTTTAATACCTTTCTGGTCCCTAGGATTATTTTCCTATCCAGAGATAGCTCCAGTATTGTCCCTAACATGTAGTTTTTACAGTAGAGGAGCATGGATGACAATAGCTGTTGCGCTGGGCTTAGTGATAATAATTTATAGGGAGTTTACAAAGGTACTAGGGATTGTTCAAGATATGAATAGTTTATGGTTTCTTCGTCCTACCCTGAGTCCTAGTTCCGGTAGCATGTTTTGGGAGTTCATTAATTATTTGTCATGGTTTAGGGCAAATTTGGGAGAAAACCTCCAAAAGGGGCCCCTCCAGAAAGCCAACTTGTCACCCTGGTTTTTTAAGATTTTCTAAGCCTTCTGATGTTGACATTCTTGTAGTGAATTTTCTCACACACTTTCTGTAAATAGCTCATTGTTTTTCATTCCTTTATGGAGGAGGAGAGAGTTGATGGACTGTTGGTTTGACCAGTGTCATTGCAGAGGTGTCAATGTCACTTTCCAATCCACTGTCACTTTTGTAAAGCTATAAATATTGGAGTCAGAGAATAAAACTTCCCTTTTTTCCCTTCACCTTGAGTGGTGGTGTGCTTGTGTTCTCTTGTGTCTTTCAGCGACACCAACTCATGTGGCCTCTCCCCCCTCCTGGCTCGGGAAAAAGTTTCCTTGCAGAGAAGTGGAAAGAACCTGTTTATTTAACTGGCCAAGCACTCCCCAGCACACAAAATGAGCATTACCGGATGACAAAACTCATTCGCTGCTCTGAAAAGATGACACATTGTCCTGGGGTGACGTTATGATGCTTGTATATCCCCATTCATCTGTTCTGTGCCTTTAAGACCGGCTCTGAAGAGTGGAAGTTTTGTTTGGGTTTCTCTTATCAGGACACAGAGACAAGCGGTACACAGGGCTGTTTTTTCACTTCCAGCTTCAGCTTGCTGCTTTTGCTTGCTCTCTTTTTCTGCTCTTGCTTCTGCTCTGCTTATTAGCTAGTTCTAGCTAAACAGTCCACATTGCTTCCTGGACTGTTTCTCCTCTCCTGTTCCTGTGACCATCTCGAACCTGCTCTGGACTGGGACCTGGGAACACCGAAGGTTCGGCTGCAGCGGCTGGCCCAGCGCCGGAGGGACTGAGAACAGAGCAACCACCCCCCCCGAAAGAGAGTTTCTGATTTTGCCATCTTTCTCAAAGCGGTGTCATCGGGTATTGTTCATTTTGTGTGCTGGGGGGTGCGGGGCCAGTCAAATAAACAGGTTCTTTCCACCTCTCTCCGAGGAATTTTTTCCCGAACCGGTTGGGGGGAGGGGCCGTGTGGGTTTCGCTTTCTGGAGGGGCCCTCCTTTGCAGATTCTTTAACAAATTTGCCCTAAACCAGTACACACATTCAGAAAGTCTCTCCAGTGGCTGGTCACTCTTGTCAGTCCCTCTGGTGCTGGGAAAGGCTGCAGAGTAGGCCTCGGCAGGCTACAAAGTGCAAGCTTTTGGTGTTTCCCCGGGTCCCAGTCTGGAGCAGATTTTAATCATTCCAAGAAAAAGGAAAGAAAAACAGTCCAGGGAAAGCTCAGACTGCTTCAGCTAGCTAAACTAACTAACTCAAAAGCAAAAGGAGCACAGTGTTCTGCCCCGTCCATGCCCAGACAACAACAGTGTTCCAGCAGACTGTGGAGGAGTGAGTCTTGTTCTTGATAACAAAACTCTGTACTTCTTCTTCTCTCTGCCTTCGCTCTCAGCCAGTCTTGAAGGCACAGCATATAATATCCAGCATAAACAGAACACACGACTGGGGATACAAGCATCATAGCATCACCCTAGGACATAAGTGTCCCCAGTTTGTTAGAGGAAGAGCAGGGGATGAGGCTTTTCAGCCTTTCCTTTCCTTCTCCTTTGAATCTGTTATGTCACTTTTGAAGAATGTTCAGTTTCTCCTGAATGTTAAAGAGACCAACCTTCTTGGTCTTTAATCTGGTAGGCTTCCTCTATATGGTTTGCAGTTTGTCTAAATCCGGCTGGTATGTCCAGAGAGGCTGAGAACTCTGACCCAGGAGTAGATCCAGGCATGGAAAATCCTGAGTTGTGTGGAGAATGGGAAGATATGAGCAAAATCCTGAAGGAATTTACTGACCCTATAGCCTGGGACTTTCCACATGAACAAATACAGAACCCAACCGACATGGGGAAATACTTCAGAGAAGTGCCATGATGACTCTAAGGAGAAAAAACTCATTGCAGTAAGCTGGGCCCTTGTCGAGAGAAGGGGACCAGGACACCAGGTAGTTCATCACAGGTCCAGTTTATTGAAGAAAAGCATCAAACACCTTTACAGCAAATACTAAGCTTATGAATATTCTGTAAGCCAAGCAATCTATTGGTTAAACTATACCATTACCTCTTCCTCATTCCTTAGGGGTTACATCTCTCTTTTCTCATGTCTCTTTCACTATTTGTTATCATACTACAGCTAGGCCCAAGGACACGCTATCTCACAGGTGCAGGACTTGGAATTAGCCACGGTTTTGTACTTTTCCAGTCTCTTTTCAGCTAAATTCCCAACAGGCCCTGGCATATGCTTGTCTCATGCTGCTAGATACTGTAGGGCAGCAGATAGAGGTAGAGGGGCAGAGAGATAGATCAGCAGCTACCCCAGTCAGGCTGCAGACAACACTTCAGTTACTCAGGTTGTAACTAAATCAAACAGTGAGCCTAAGCCTGCAGCTAAACCAGACAGTGATCCTAAGCCACTGGCAGTCGCTAATGTGGGAAAGAAGCACACAAACAAAACCGATCGACCAGTGGATGATAATTATCTGGAAGAAGGACCCTCAAAGCTAGTTCTTGACACAAAATCACAAGTCAAGGCAACTGACACAAAATCATAAGTCTCTACTGAGTCCTTTTCCCTGAAGAATCTTCATGGCCTAAGAAAGGATTATGCTCAACAACCTGGTGAATCGATAATTAGTTGGTTAGTCCATCTTTGGGTGCTGCAGGTGAGGCTACAATTCTGGATGGTGCTGCAGTAAAACAGACAGGACTCAGTTTCTTCATGAGGGAAAAGCCCATTCTTTATTCACATAACTCATTTTTATAGAGTTTTCACAGATCTCATGTTCAACTCCAATTGTCTAGTATGATGAGGGGAGCTGACCCTTACAGCCTCTGGGCACGGCTCTTGGGAAGTGTGGAGCAAAGATATCTGTGTGCAGATGATCACTATATGCAGTAAACCCAGTGGGAGACCATACAACAAGGGATTCAACACTTGAGAGAAATGGCATTGGCAGAGATTATCTTCTCAGATTACTTAAAAACTAAGAATCCAGACATGGTACCCTGTACATCTGTGATGTGGCAAAAACTTGTACAACCTGGGCCACAAGAGATATGCTTCTGCTTTAGCAATGACGAAGCAGGATGACAGGGAGGAGACCATGCTTGATATGGCGAAGAAGCTCTGAGCGTAGGCAGATGCCATGCATGGCCCAACACATGCAAGAATTGCAGCTGTGGAAACACATCTGCAGAAATTAGAAGATAAGATGGAGGAGAATCAGATGAAACTCAGGGAGGAGATTAAAGAGGGTTTTTTCCAAATCTCAGCAGTACAGATCAGAGGTTCTGGTATCAAACACAGACATCCCCCAGATAGGGAGAGAAGGTACACCCCATGAGCTGAGCTGTGGTTCTTCCTGTGTGATAGCGGGGAAGGCTTGAGGAGGTGGGATGGAAGACTCACTGCTGCTCTGGCATAAGAGGTGCTTGAACTGAAGGACAGCAAGACTCAGAGAGAAAGTTCTACCAAAAGGAAGCAGTTCTAGTAGCCCATAGCCGAACTGCCAGGTATGGTGATGATGATAATGACGTCTGATCCCCTTGAAGGAACCTCTAAGACATATGCCCAAGGAATGAAGGATAACCAGGCTTAGAGAGGCCTGCCTCTAGCCAGGTAGAGGCAAGGTAAAACTGTGTTTTTTGGACTGTGTGGATTCATCGGCCTGGCACATCAGAACCACAAAAATATAAAGTTGTGGTTGATACTGGTGCACAGCGCACATTGATCCCATTGAGATATGCGGGGGCAGAATCTGTTTCTCTAGTTGGTGTGACAGGGGGATCACAGGATTTTACTTTGCTGAAAGCTGATGTGAGCCGGACTGGAAATGAGTGGAAGAAACACCTGATTGTGACTGGCCCAGAGACCCCATGCATTTTGGGCATAGACTTCCTCCGAAGTGGATATTTCAAAGACCCAGAAGGACTCAGGTGGGCATTCAGGATAGTGGCTGTAGAGACAGAGGGCATTAAGCAATTGAACACCTTGTGTGGCCTATCAGAGAACCCATCTGCAGTAGGACTTCTGAGGGTGGAAGAGCAACAAATACCAATTGCCACTTTGCATCACTGACAGTACAGAATAACTCGAGATGTTGTGATTCCCATCCAAAAGATGATCCGAGAGCTGGAGAGCCAAGGGGTGGTCAGGAAAACCCACTCACCCTTCAACAGTCCCATTTGGCCTGAGCACAAATCTGAAGGAGAATGGAGATTGACTGTGGACTGTTGTGCATTGAATGAAGTGACATAGGGGACAACCAATTTGGGCTGCTGAAGAGTGGAAAGACATCGCTACCAGGGTAGAGAAACTATCTGTGAAAGTCCGCCATGTAGATGCCCATGTTCCCAAGAATAGGACTAATGAGGAGCACCAAAACAATCAGCAGGTAGATCAGGCTGCAAAGATAGTGGTGTCAAAAAAAGGCTTACATTGGCAACACAAAGGGGAGATGTTCCTAACTCAATGGGCCCATGATGCCTCAGGTCATCAAGGTAGAGGTGACACCTATAAGTGGGCACGAAACCAAAGAGTGGATCTAACCATGGACAGCATTTCTCAGGTTATCCATGACTGTGAGACGTCTGCTTTGATCAAGCAGGCCAAGAGAGTGAAACCCCTATGGTACAGTGCGCAGTGGTCCAAATATAAGTATGGGAAGGCCTGGCAGATTGACTACATCACACTGCCCCAGGCACACCAAGGTAAGCGCTACGTGCTCACAATGGTAGAAGCCATCACTGAATGGTTGGAGACCTACCCTGTGCCTCACACTACAGCCCATAACACCATCCTAGGTCTTGAAAAGCAGGTCCTTTGGAGGCATGGTACCCCTGAGAGGATTGAGTCAGACAACAGGACTCATTTCAAGAACAGCCTTGTCAAGACCTGGGCTAGGGAACATGGCATTGGCTGAGTGTACCATATCCCCTACCATGCACCAGCTGCAGGGAAAGTGGAGAGGTACAATGGACTACTAAAAACCCAGTTGAAAGCTTTGGGTGGGGGATCTTTCAAGAACTGGGAGCAGTATCAAGCAAAAGCCACCTGGTTAGTTAACATCTGAGCTTCCACCAAATGAGCAGGTATCACAGACATCTTTTCATAAAAATCCTTTCTTTAGGATTTTTCCCCTTTCTGAGAAGCTGTGGCCTCAGCAACAAAATGTAAACAATGGTTATCTGCTGCTGTGGAATGCAACAGGCGCACCTGTGATTGGTCTTCTGTGGATGTTTGGATTTACTGACCACTCACAGCAGAGCTGTTCTTGCTTTCTGCCTGGACACAGAACTTTGTGATGGATTCCTTTTCTATTCTTAGTTTAGCAAGCTTCTGAGAATTTTTCTCTCTATTCCTATTAGCATAGTAATAATGAAATATATAGCATAAAATAATAAACCAAGCCTTCTGAACATGAGGTCAAGATTCTCGCCTCTCTCTTCACCCTGAAAAACCCTTGCAAGCCCTGTAACAAGCAGGCTCTGCCCAATCTGAGCATCTACATACAGGAGACGAAGTCCCAGTGATTCATGCCAAGGGTTTGTTAAGGAAAACTGTGTGGATTAATTCTGCCTTGACTACAGACAAATCCATTTGAGGTTGTCTTTGCTCAGGGACCAGGTTGCACATGGTGGATAATGGAGAAAGATGGAAAAACACAATGTGTACCACAGAGAGATCTGATTGTTGTGTGAGAACCATATGTAAACATCACTGTTTGCCGAATGCCACTGCCATTGTCTATATATAGCTGTATACTGCATACATGTGTGTATATATATATATGTATGTATAAATTTATGCATGTGTAGAGTTAGAATATATATTCATTTTTGTAGTAAGCTGATGATATGGGGACAAGGGGTGGAATGTCCTGGAGTGACTTTATGATGCTTGTATTCCCAATTGTCTGTTCTGTTTATGATGGATATTAAGTTCTGCACATTTAAGACTGGTTTCGAGAGGGAATGGGGAGAGAAGAAATGTGGAGTTTGTTATCAGAAATTGCACTTGCTCCCCAGCATCCTTCACACAGACAGCGTTGTCTGTAGAACAGACAGCGAGACAGAGCTCTCCTTTGCTTGTAGTTAGTTTTTTAGCTAGTTGAGGCAGAGAAGTTCCCCGGACTGTGATTTTTCTTTTTCTTGGAAATGTTCAAACCTGCTCTGGACTGAAAACCCTGAAAAACACTGAGGGCTCATACCTGTGGCCCACCAGGGCCCGGGATGCTGCATTCCAGCACTGGAGGGACTGATAAAAGACTGAGTGAGCCAATCAACATCCCACGAAAAGGACTTTCTGAATTTTCCATCTTTTCAGAACAGTGAGAGGTTCCATTGCTTGATATTATTCTTTTTTTTTAATATATATATGCTTTTGAATACTTTGCTTGTTAAATAAACAGGTTTTTTCCACTTTTCTCCAAGGAAATTTTTTCCCAAACCAGTTGAGGGAGGGGCTGTTTGTATTTGCTTTCTAGAGGGATCCCATTCGGAGGTTTCCTCCCAAATTTGTTCTAAACTAGGGCAGGTGTTAACTAACCATGATGCCTCTGCTAAATGCAGATCCCACTGCTTGAAGGTCCCACCCCTCATTGCCTTCAATGTTGTTTTGAAGAGTCTGTTGCACTGCTCAACATTCCCAGCAGCTGGTGCATAAGGAATGTAGTACACCCACTCAATACCATGTTCCTTAGCTGAAGTATTTATAAGGCTATTCTTGAAATGAGTGCCATTGCCTGACTCAATTCTCTCAGGGGTACTGATGCCTTGTGAAGGTTGACCTAGAACAGAGGCTAGACGGAGTTAAAGAATAAAGTAGGTATTTATTAAAAGGCCTCAATGGATACACCTTGGGCAGCACAAGAGCCCGGATAGGGCTACACCCAAGATGAACCCCAAATGGACACAAAAATGGACGACCGGTCACGAGGTCTCTCACTTTTATAAGTTTTGATCCATTTGCATATTGGAGTTAATTGTCCAATTATAGCTTTAGGTTATGAAGTCCCATCCTTCTTTTTTTTCTCTCTCCATTCCACTGTTGTTTATGCTCTTGTGCCTGAAATTTAGATCGGTTGTCCTTGGTCCCAAGATAGGAAAGGAATTGTTTTGTCTAGCTACTCTGTGAAGAGAGCTTACCATCCCTTAATATGAAGCTCAGAACTACACACTAAAGCAGTACAGAATCTGAAAAATATAAAAGCTAAAACCTAAGGCATCAGTACCATGCCTCCAAAGGACTTGCCTTTCAAGGCCCAGGATGGTGTTCTCGGCAGTGGTGTGAGGCATGGGTTAGATCTCCAGCCATCCAGTGGTGGCTTCTACCATTGTGAGCACATCATACTTGCCTTGGCGGGTTTGAGACAGTGTAATGTAATCAATCTGCCAGGGCTCCCCATACCTATATTTGGACCACCACCCACCATAACACAGGGGCTTCACCCGCTTGGCCTGCTTGAGTCAGTATAGCGGTAGAGCTTTGAAAACTTCTCCCTTTCAGCAACATCCAGGGCCAACTGGATGGTTTTGAGTTCATCAAGTTGACCCCATCCACCTTCTTCTTCAGTAGCTTCTGCAACCTGTTGTGTGGGGCTCCTTACTGTTGCTTTCCACCCTCAGTTTATCCCTACAATGCAACAGGAACCATCAGTGAAAAAAGCATATAGTGTTTCTTCTGCTGGCAGTTGTTGGTATGGTGGAGCTTCCTCAGCATGTGTCACCTGTTCCTGCTCCTCTTTGCCAGTCAGACCAAAGTTCTCACCTTCAGGCCAATTTGTAATTATCTCCAAGATCCCAGGGCAATTTGGTTTTCCAATCTGGGTGTGCTGTGTAATCAAGGCAGCCCACTTGCTCTATGTAGAGTCGGTGGCATGATGGGTAGAGGGAACCACCCCAGCACCAGTAGTTGGGGTGTCAGGAGAAGTTGTGCCTCTGTGCCAATTACCTCTGAGACAGCTTGAACTCCTTCATAGGCTGCTAGGATTTCTTACTCTGTTGGGGTGTAGTTAACTTCAGACCCTCTGTAACTTCGGCTCCAGAATCGAAGTGGTCGGCCTCAAGTCTCACTAGGCACCTTCAGGTACAGGCTCCAGGAAAGACCATTGTTCCTGGCTGCAGAGTAAAGCACATTCTTCACCTCTGGTCCTGTCCTGACTGGGCGAAGGGTTACTGCGTGAGGAATCTCCTGCTTGTTCTAGGCAAAGCCCTGTTGCTGTTCAGGGCCCCAGTGGAAATTGTTCTTTTTGTAGAGAGGGCTCACATTCTGGCTGTGCTCTGGGAGTTGCATCCTTTAGAAACCTATGGCACCTAGGAAAGTTTATGTTTCCTTCTTGCTGGTTGGTGGAGACATCATGGTGATCTTGCTGATGACCTCAGTGGGTATCTGACATTGTCCGTCTTGCCTTTTTACTCCCAGGAACTGGGTCTCTTGGACAAGTTCCTTGGCTTTACTCCTTTAGATGGCAAAACTGGTTTTCAGAAGAATCTGGATGATGTTCTCTCCTTTCTCAAATACTTTCGTTGCCATGTTCCCCCACACAGTGATGTCATCTATGTCCTGCAAATGCTCTGGAGCTTCATCCTTTTCTAGTGCAGTCTGGATCAGTCCATGGCAGATGGTGGGGCTGTGCTCCCACCCCTGGGGCAGTCGGTTCCATGTACACTGCACATCCCTCCAGGCAAAGGCAAACTGTGGCCTATACTCTTCTGCCAGAGGAATGGAGAAAAACACATTAGCTATGTCAATGGTGGCATACCACTAGTAACCTTGGACTCCAGTTTGTACTGAAGCTCCAGCATGTCCTGCACAGCGGTGCTCACTGGTGGTGGAACTTCATTCAAGGCATGATAGTCCATTGTCAATCTTCATTCCCCATCAGAGTTGCGCACAGGCCAAATGGGGCAGTTGAAGTGTGAGTGGGCCTTTCTGACCACACCTTGGCTCTCCAGCTCATGGATCATCTTGTGGAAGGGGATCACGGCATCTTGATTCATTCAATACTGCTGGTGATGCACTGTTGAAGTGGCAATGTACTCATTGTTCTTCTACCCTCAGGCATCCTACTTCAGAAGGATTTTCTGACAGTCTAGGCAAGGTATTCAATTGTCTAATGCCCTCTGTCTCCACAGCCACTATCTCAAAAGACTACCTGAGTCCTTTTGGGTTTTTGAAATAACCGCTCCCAAGGAAGTCTATGCCCACAATACACAGGGCTTCTGGACCAGTCGCAATAGGGTGTTTCTCCTACTTCCCATTCAAGCTCACCTAAGCTTTTAGCAGGGTCAACTGTTGCGATCCCCCTGTCAGCCCAGCAATAGAAACAGGTTCTGCCTCCACAAGTCCCAATGGTATTAAAGTACACTGCATATCAGTGTTGACCAAAGTCCCATATATTTGTGGTTCTGATGTACCAGGCTATTGGATCCATATCTTCCAAAAGACCCAATTCTCCCCAGCATTTACCTGGCAAGAGGCAGGGCCTCTCTAGTCCTGGCCACTGTTCCCTCCCTGTGTGTACATCCTTGAAGTTCCTTTAAAGGGGATCAGACATGTCATCCTCCCTTCTGCTATACCTAACAGCTTGGTCACAGGAAGCTGGGGCTACATTTATTTTGGTGGAATTCCCTCTGTTAGTGTTTTCTTCCTTGAGCTTACCCATCCATGGTGCCAGGACAGAAGTGGCCTTTCTAACCCACCTTCTCATATCTTCCCCTTGCTCACACAGGAAGAACCATAGGTCCGATCGTGGGGTGTACCCCCTCTCCCTAGCTGGGAGACATTGGGCTCTGATGTTTGGTCATCTGGTTCACACTGGTGCCACATGGAAACTGTTCTCCCTCGTCTCCTTCCTCATCCTCTCACTCTTCTCCTCTTTGAGACTCTCTTGGTTTGAAAAGACCTGTCTGTTAAGGAAGGCAGGGGCCTGTGGGATTCACATTCTCTGAACCTGAGAGAAGCAGAGAAAAGAATGATCAAAACAATTCTTATCTCATTTACTGCTCCTGTGTTGTTCACAAGTGGAATGCATTGTGGAAGATTGTTTACCTGAAGGGAATTGGTAATTGGATTCTGGTGTGAGTATTTTGATTCACTGACCAATTTAATCCGTGTGTGTGTCGGGACTGTCGGTGGAGAGTCATGAGATTCTGGGCAGTTGGGTGCTTGGCAGATTCAGTTTAGATGTAATGTAACATAGTGTAATATAGTATAATAAAGTAATTAATTAGCCTTCTGATATCCATGGAGTCCTCCTCATCATTTCTCCCTGCCATGAGGGATGCCCTTGTTTACTATAGGGGCCTCCCTTGGAATGGAAAATGTAACCCCCTTCCCTCTGAATTGTTAAAATTTTGAAATTAAGGGGCTTTCAGGCAAAGATATGAGAATAGGAATAACAGTTATGTACCAGTATGTATAACCTTGTTATAAAAGGTCATAGGGTGATGTCCTAGGGTGATGTTATGATGCTTGTATCCCCAATTGGGTGTTCTGTTTATGCTGGATATTATATTCTGTGCCTTCAGTACTGGCTCAGAGTGAAGGCAAGGAGAAGAAGCACAGAGTTTTTGTTATCAGCCTCACTCACTCCTCCACATTCAGCAGGACTGTGTTGTCTGGGCATGCACAGAGCAGAACACAGTGCTCCTTTGCTTTTTAGTTAGTTTAGCTAGCTGAGGCAGAGAAGTTTTCCCTGGACTGGTTTTCTTTCCCTTTTTTTGGAACTGTTTGAACCTGCTCTGGACTAGGACCCAGGGAAACACTGAGAGCTTGCACTTTGTAGCCTATGGGGGCCTACTCTGCAGCCTTTCCCAGCGCTGGAGGGACTGATAACAGAGCAGACACCCATCGGAGAGATTCTCTGAACTTGTCATCTCTTCAGAGCAAATTAGTTTTGTCATCTGGTATTGTTAATTTTTTGTGCTGGGTAGTGCTTTGCCTGTTAAATAAACAGGTTTTTTCCACCTCTCTCTGAGGAAATTCTTTCCCAAACTGGTTGGGGGGAGGGCCATGTGGGTCAGCTTTCTGGGGGGCCCCTTTTGGAGGTTTTCTCCCAAATTTGCCCTAAACCAGGACACATGGCAAACAAAATAGCAGTAACTATGGCAGCAACAACAAACAGAACCAGAAACTCAGTAACAGCCTTCTTGGTCACAGGCACTTTCCCCTTTAGTGTAGTTACGGTCACAGCTGTCAGGGGCACTTGTGGCTCCCGGTGGGCAGGGCAGATGCGATGATTCCCCCACGGCTGCAGGAGGTTCTCCAGTGTGAGCTCGGGGAGCACATGGTAATGGCAGCTTGGCTGAGGTGAGAAAGGATGGAAGAAAGGCTTGCTTTACACACCCCCAGAGACAGCCGATCCTGGTGCCCCAGCAGGACTCTAGGAAGCAGCAAGCTGGAGTGTCATGAATGAACAAAAACCTTGGGGTGGTGGACAAGATGTATCAGAAGCTCCACAGCTGTAGCTGGAACTGTGAGATGTCTCCCTGTGAGATATGGTCTGAAGTTCCCTTCATTTACCTCATGACTGTCCCAAGGACAGACATCAGGACCCTGAGGTCCCTGATTGGAATTCTGGCCTGCCGGTGGTGGATGAATGCCAAAATCCTGAGGCCCCTGAGCATAGTTCTGGCCTGCCAAGTGATTGTTCGCAGCTGTGTCTACAGTGACTGTTTCTAGCAGGGCCTGCCAAGGGGGCAACGCACCCTATGTGCTGGCACCTGTTTCGCAAAAATAGCCCATGAATTTTCCCACCTCTTGGCCAAATGAACTTGCTGGGGCACCTTTGGTAGTCCCCCTCACGGAAAATCCTTCATCTGCTCCACTACCACCATGACGGAAGGAGATTGAAGTCCCCTCCCAAGGGCTGAGACTGAGACCCCTATAATCGTGATACAGGGGGGTGCTGGCCTGACTGAAGTGGGATGCCTGCGAAGTGTTGTCTGCAGATTTGTTCACTGGACCTAGACTGGTTTCCCATAGAAACTAGTCCTGAAACAATGGGTCCCTCTCACTGCTGATATAGACTTATCCTGCTGAGAACATGGACTGTCTGTACCCGTCTTCAATACCTTTTTCCCCCTCAGCGATTTCAATAGATCTGTTCCCCCTCAGCAATTTCAAGATCTGTTTCTCCCCTCCAGCAATGGACTATAATAGAACCCTGAGATAACCAGGACTTTGAGATCTTCCCAACGTGACTAGGCAAACTCCATCGACTGGACCATGAGGACTTCTCTCTACATTTGGTAGCTATACCCTCTCTCTTTCTCCCTCTCTCTCTATTCTTTTCCTTTTTCCTAATTCCTTTAACTCATTTGCTGTGGTCATTCAAAAAAAGGCGCATTTGTTTTGATTGATATTGAAATCCCCTTTCCATGTTGTTTTTTTTGCACTCTGAGATCAGTTAAGGAACCATCACGACCCCCGTTTATATGAGCAGATTGTGACACTCAGCAGGCAGGGGGTTCGGGGCCTCAGTGTAGCAAAAGATCAGAGCAGTGACAAGCAGCGGGGGAGGGGGCAGCAGCGACCCAGCTCCCAAAAGGGCAGGAGAAAGGCAGGCTCAGGATTCTGGGGTTTTTCCCTGAGGCACCCGAGCAGATGGTAAAAAAATAAGTCTCAGTGCAACAGCTGCTCTTATGAGCAGAGCTCCACTCACAGTAGAATAAAGGCAACAGGAGATGGAACTCCTGCAGTGGTGATGAATTCTCTCCACAGCACTGCAGCCTCTCTTCCCTCCAAAATGCTGAGAGCACAAGAGGGCTAGGGGCTGCACCCAACCCCATTTTCCCAGTACCAAATTTTTCGATATCTCTGGCCTACCTCGGAAAACTTCAGGTAAAGAGAGAGTAGCCAGCTGCACCCCTCCCCTGAGCTGACAACTTTGTTTGTCTCTCTTAGGTATCCAGTCTATATTGTCTCCTAGCAACACATAGGGGGAAAATTCCTTAAGAGGAAAAAAACAAAAGGAGAACTCCTAAAACCCCAACAGATTCTTAACCATAGCAGAGACATGATTCTGCATCAGGCCATTTACCACACTGTCATAATTTCTGATTTTGCTCATGTTATGGGTTGGCGCTGGCGCAGTGCCAGTGCACCCATGAAGATATATTTTTCCCAAGACAGCTGACTATGGAACCCACTGTCTCTTTGTTGTCCTCGAAATGCATTGTTGCTATGAAGTTGGAATATTCAGATGGCCGCAGATATGCAAGGCTCCACCACATTTGCTTTGTGCACCTGACCTTGTCAGGGTCGTTATCAAGTTGTCTGTCCCCTCCAAAAAGTACCTTCAATATGGCCACTTCTCTCATGAGTTTGATCCCTTCCTCCATGGTCTTCCAGGATGTTCTTTGATGGTGCTCCAGCAGATTGTCTCTGTGAACAAACCTCTCTCTTACACTCATTATAAGCCGTTCCCAGAGAGGAAGAGGCCCTGGCTCTTTCACGAACACCCTATCAATACCCGCATCCTGGGTCAAGGATCCCAAATACCTTTCTTCACCACTATCCAGTTGCATGCTTGTACCCATAAGGTCCCCAACTCGAGTCAACCAGGTTGAAAAAGCCTCACGCCCCCATTGCACAGTCTTTTCGCAGATTGTGGAGACTGTCAGGCAACAAGGATTCAGTGATGATTTCAGGTTCTGGCTCCTCCACTTGTAGTGAGGGCACTGGTACCTCATCATCATTAACTGGGCATACCGATTTGGTTTTATACTTCCTCCTCTGCATAGGGCTGACTTGGTGTCTGTGGCTGCCCTTGTGATTTAGCCGGAACCTGGACGGTTGTAACATCTGTGGGTTCCACTGCTGCGCCATTGGCCTTTCCCTCTTTGAGCCAGGAGGAGGGCTTCCAAACAGCTGGGGAAAATTCTTCCTTCAGCACCTGGCCTATTTCCTCCAATACCCCCATCCAATCTGAGTGATTTATTTTTAAGTTGGGCTGTTGGGTAGTGATAGGCTGTTGAGCAGTGTTTCTGGCCCCTATGGAATGCTCCTGGGAAGCATCCCTAGTCTCTGGGGTAGATGTCAGGGTAGTTATCCAAAGCAATCTCACCCTATCTCTAAATGCTTAATAGAATAAGCATATCGGCAGCACCAGCCATTGTGCAATATCATTAGCATCTAGAGAATATTTGACCCCTTTGAGAGCTGGTGGGGTTCACCCAAAGAATTGGGTGAAAGAATGGGAGAAAACTCCCCCGTGTTGCTTCCTCACAATGGGTACCATTATTAAGGAAATCCCAAAGATATGAACTTAGTCTGTGATAGTTATATAGCCATGTGCCCACATTCCAGGGGAAGTTTACAGACATTGAATTCCTCACTATATTGAGCCATTCTGCAAACAGAATAACAGCTGCAATGGCCTTAGTCTTAGGACCCATGTTTAGATAAGGAACTTCAAATGGGAAAAACATAGCCACGATCATGTGTCAAATGAGCAAGGGTAGATTAGACCACATGGTGCTGCTTAAAGAGGATTCTATATCCAGTATGCAAATAGGTTACCTAAGAACTGTTATTCTTTTCTCACCCTTTCCTCTTGATTCCCTCAGGCCCTACCTTGTGTGTCAAAAACTGTCCTGATTTAAAGAGAGGTGTCTGCCAAGGAAGGCGGGAACCTTTCTGGAATGGAAAAGATTACCCCCTCTCACCAAATTATTATAACTTTGAAATTAGGGAGCTTTCAGGCAAAGTTATTGGAAAAGGAATAACAGTTCCTTACTAGAAAATATATAGAGATATATATATGTCAAGACAGACAAGCAACAACAACAGCAACAACAAAAACCCCAGACAATGCAAGAACAGATTTTTCCTGTCCACCAAGCAATTTCCTCTTTGGTGTATGTATGCTCATATTCAGTAGGGGGCACTGTTTCCTTGTGTCAAGGCAGAGAGGCTGTAGTGATTCCCCCATGGCTTCAGGGAGTGCTCTTGGCCCCCAGCAAGGCAACAGCTGAAGTCACAACCAGCAGAGGGTGTTAGTGGGCCTCAGTGAGGCAAGAAAGGTGCCCCGATTCCCCCTCAGCTGCAGGGGGAGCTCTGATGCAAGCTTGGCAATCTCTCCAGGTGGTACTGGGGTCTTGGGCAAGGGGGGAGAGGGGGAAATAGCTCCTTTTGTAAACTCACAAGTAGCAATCGGTCTCTGCAGCAGGCAGCTGTAGCAGCTTGGAGTTTAGATGGTGGATGCTGCTACCTATTTCCCAATAAGCATTTGCTATGGAAAAGCCGCTTCGGTAAGCCTTCAGGCAAAGCAGTCAAGTCCACACACCGCACTCACCACGGCTAGCTCAGCGAAGAGAGGCAGAAGGGCCTTTTGTATAATAAATTCCAGTGAAGGTTTATTCCAGCATGCCAAAGGGAAATCAGGGACAAAAGACCTGGCCATGTGGTCTGCACAACGTTAAGTATGGGGTCAGTGGCCAATGGTCTGAGAGCACGGGGGTGGCACAAAGGGCAGGGCAAAGGGCATTGGCCTACAGGGAAGACAGGGCCAGCCACCAGGGATACCACAACCAATGAGGAAACAGGGAAAGGAGAAACTACAAGAATTTGCGACATATGGGGAAAGGAACTGGGATGGATCACAGTGTTGCAAGGCTCCATGGGGGAAGTCTTCTCTTTCAGCCTAGGTGGAGGCTCTATGGTATATTCTTCCAAGGCAAGGCCCTGGGGATTTCCCTGAAGGGTTCAAAAGATTCCACAGGCAGCGGTGAAGGCAGGCAGATCCAATAGAGCAGCAATGGACCTTGGTATCACCCACTGGCAGCTGGTAGAGATGGTAAAGGCAGGCAGCTTTGATCGGCAGCAGTAAATCTCAGTATCACTCAATGGCAGCGGGCAGAAATGGCGAAAAAAAGGCAGACCTGGGCAGCAAGCTAAAACATAGCACTGTCTCGAGAAAAAACAGGCATCTGCTCTCTGTAACATGCATGTACGCTCTCTCTGGTCGCCAGGCAGAAGAGGGAATGAAGGGCAAACCCCCATCCCCTCCCATGGTATTACCTGCAATTACCAAAAACCCCGAACCCCCAAGCATGACTCCCAAGTTCTTATTTCCCTTGGCCAAGTCATTACTGTGGTATATAAGAGTGCTTGACCATGTCTTTTGTTTCTTAATTAACCCTGTGAGAAATGATGCTCACTTTCAAAAAATTTAGAAAGTTTGTTAAAACCTTTTCAAAAATACAACAGAAGACTGAATAAAGAAAGTAATACAGTGCTGGGAGCAAAGGATTCAGTCACCATGTGCTTGTCTACAAAATGGATGTTCTGCCTTTTATACCTCTAGCCCCTCCCAAAGTCTTGTCAATTGTCTTCTTATTCACTGTCCAGTGGTGGAAGTCACTTTGTTACATCTTGATTGGAGGTCAGGTGCTGCCATAGTAAAAAACCAACCCTCCCAAATGCCCTGACTAGTAAGGCTATCCCATGATAACAATGCAAGGGTGTTGCAGACATCTTTTCATTAAAAATCCTTTCTTAGGATTTTTCTTCCTAAAAAGCTGAGAGGCTTCCGGAACAAAATGTAAACAATGGTTATCTGCTGCTGTGGAATGCAACAGGTGCATCTGTGATTGGCCCATCTTGGATGTTTCTAATTAATGGCCAATCACAGCCCAGTTAGCTTGGACTCTCTGTCCGAGACACAAACCTTTATTATTCATTCCTTTCTATTCTTAGCTTAGCTAGCCTTCTGAGATGAAAATTTTCCTTCTATTCATTTAGTGTAGTTTTAATGTAATATATATAATAAAATAATAAATCATGCCTTCTGAACATGGAGTCAACATTCTCGTCTCTTCCCTCACCTGAAAACCCCTGTGAACATCATCACACAAGGGAGAGGGGAAACATACATTTACAAAACTTCTCTTAACATATACATAATATTCACCCTTTAATTGTGAGAGTCAAGCATCACACTACTCATCTATAACACCCCTATTTGCTTCCTGGACAACCTCCTCCCCTCACAGGGTCTTTCTTTTAGATGGGACAAAATTCCCTGAAAAACCCAAACCTACAACACCCCTATAAAGCAGACACAGCAAGATTCACCAAAAAAGTCTGTTTGAAATTACTAGGTCACAGAGAGCAAACATCACATATAATCAGGAGTTTGGAGTAGAGATGACCTACAATTTTTCCCGCTCATATTATAACAGTCTTTCACATTCTCAGGTTATATTTCTGGGAAATATCTAAACCCTTGAAATGCAAAGCCTACAAATGCCTTCAATCACAATGTCTATTTGGCATTTTGTAACACTCCAGAACACTTAAATGCTAAGGGATGTAAACCGAGGTTCCTTTACTCTAGTTTGGTGCAAAGAGAAATACAAACCAGATATTCTCAAAAGGTCAAAAATACACAAGAGTTTACTGGTGAAATATAAAAAATTAAGGAACTTGGGCAGAAGGATATAGATACAACACATAATTCAATATAAAGCACTTATCATAACGTTAACTTAGCCCATTTAATGTAGAAACCTTTAAGCCCTTCAAGATGTTAAGTTACTCAAAGCATTCCATGAAAAGAGGATAAGAAGAAGAAAGAGAGAGAAAGACAAAAAAGATATAGAAAATCACACATATACCTACTAACTCCTAGGGTTCCATGGCGGACTCCAGGAAAGCTGGCAGGGTCAGACACACATGGTTCCCACAAGGGGGCTTTAAAGCCCCAGGGCCTTAGTGGGCCCTCCCCCTAGGTGGGACTATCAGCTGCTTGGCCACTCAGGGGCTGGGTTAGCATTGTATCCAGTGTGTGATTGACAGCTCTACCAGCTCTGGGGGGGCTGGGATCAGGGCAGGGCACTGCCTCACCTATGCAAAGTACGGCCTGCCCCACCTCACACACACAGGCACTCCAAGCATCCCAAAATGTCTCAAAACATTGAACTAATCCAGTCTGACACACTAAGAATGTACCAGTTTTAATTTTAAGGTTTTTTCTGATATGCAACTTGAACAGTTTATAGAATTTTTTAAACATTATGTAACTCATTTATAAGCCTTGGAATGTATACTTTTATAGCATAAGCAAATTATACAGCATAAAAAAATAAAAATTGAGACCTTAGTTTACAAAGTATTACTCTCCCTGTTGTAGTGTGTTTGTTAAGTTCATCTAATTCCTCCCCCATTTTATATATCTGCTCCCCCCCATTTTGTGTAAAATGGTTCTGCCCTCCTCAGTTTTCCCGCCACAGCCCTGCCAGTTCTATTGTCAATCTCTTAGGTTATATAATTCCTCCTCCCCTTTTTCCCTTATATGTATGCTTTTCCTCCTCCCTGGGCCAAGTCAATCACCCCCCCCCCACTCCACCTAGTATTCCAGAAGCTTCTCCTCTTTGGGGGTTGTGGTTGGCTGTGATCCCGGGGCCCCTCCCATATCTGGTACCTATTGGGCTGTCCACTATGTCATTTGTGTTAAGCTCATCCCCTCTCCTCCCTCTATTAGTCTTCTGTAAACCCCTCCCGGATCCACTCCTTCCCTTTATAACCCTGAGACACCTTTTGTTCTGGGTCATTTGCTGGTACGTCAGGGGATCCCTCCCTGGCTGGCATCGTGGGCTTTCCAATAAACCTATTTCGCCCCCAGCGAGTGTCCAGCTCCTTCCTTCTCGTCATTTAGCAGCGATCCAGTCCGCAACCAGCTCAGCCTGAGGCCTTACTACGCCGAGGGGTGCTGGCAGACTATGCAGCTGGGTGTCGGCCTTAACCTCAGCTAGCCGGACTCTGACCTTCTCTGCCCTTGAAGGCCAAATACACCTCGCTGCATCTCCCCACCTAGAAGGTTAGGCTGATAAAATGCAAATATGTTCAGTCTACTATCTGACATTAGAGATTCATCTAAAATTTTGAGGGGAGGAAATCAAGGGCTTTTACAGAAGATTATTTTCTATGTTCAAAAAAGTTTTTTTAATATAAACATGCTATTCTAAGATTTTAATTTTTCTTTATATTACAAAAGTTAATTTCTGTATTTAAACTGTGTTTTAAGTATAAACAGGGGTTCCATTCCTCAGGTCTTGGTTTAGTAATTTTAAGTTCTATGCTTAAGTACAGCAACAGTGAAACAGAGGTGGTGATAAAATTCATGAAAATTGCAAAATAGATCAACAATAGAAGTTCTTATAATAAGATCACCTTTTTACTGTCTTTCTTTTGCCGAGTCTTCCTTTGGCTTTGATTTAGAGCTAAGTCATGACTTCAGACCAAGGGAAGAGTACCTGAAGTGGTGTGCTGTGTGTCAGAACATTCCAAGCTCAGTGCCACACTAAAACAACTGCATGACTTCTGATCTGCTCAGAGTACAGTCAGTCTTCCTGCAGTTACCTGGAAAATACTGCATAGAGATACTTTTTCATCTTTGGCTGACTTTATGCATTTGTTCAGAACAAATATGTATTTCTTATTTGACATATTGAGCTACTGATGATTTAACATGTATGTGGGGGAAGACTGGTGACCTGGTTTTGGGCAAATTTGGGAGAAAATCTCCAAAAGGGCCCCCTTCCCCCCAAAAGCAAACTCACACGGGCTCTCCCCCAACTGTTTCAGGAAAAATCTCCTCAGGGAGAAGTGGAAAAAAACTGTTAATTTAACAGGCAAAGCACTCCCCAGCACAAAAAATTAACAATACCAGATGACAAAACTCATTCACCGCTCTGAAGAGATGACAAGTTCAGAAAGTCTCTCCTGTGGGTGGTTGCTTGTCGCAGAGACGAGGCCTTTGTCGGGGTCGAGCCATTTGTCGGTGAGGGGAGACTCAGACACTAAATATGAGTGATAAGCAAATTCCGTTTATTGAAGAGAGCATCAGACACACAGCGAGCAATAAGCTTATGAATATTCTGTAAGCCAAGCAATCTATTGGTTAAACTATGCCATGAACTCTTCCTCATTCCTTAGGGGTTGCATCTCTCTTTTCTCATGTCTGTTTCACTGTTTGTTATCCTACCACAGCTAGGCCCCAAGGACACGCTATCTTGCAGGTGCCGGACTTGGAATTAGCCATAGCATTGTAATTTTCCATTCTCTAGCAGCTAAATTCCCAACAGTTGCTCTGTTATCAGTCCCTCTGGCACTGGGAAAGGCTGCTGCCCAGAGTAGGCCCATGTGGGCCACAAAGTGCAAGCTCTTGGTGTATCCCTGACTCCTCAGTCTGGAGCAGGTTCGAACAGTTCCAAGAAAAGGGAAAAAAAACAGTCCAGGGAAAACTTCTCTGCCTCAGCTAGCTAAACTAACTAAAAA
Source organism: Zonotrichia leucophrys gambelii (assembly GCF_028769735.1). Lineage (NCBI taxonomy): Eukaryota > Metazoa > Chordata > Aves > Passeriformes > Passerellidae > Zonotrichia > Zonotrichia leucophrys. The sequence continues at coordinate 3,003,637 of NC_088199.1, read as the reverse complement.
GCAAAGGAGGGCTCTGTTCTGCTCTGTGCATGCCCAGACAACACAGTCCAGGGCAGAATGTGGAGGAATGAGTGCAGTCTCTGATAACAAACTCTGTGCTTCTCCTTCTCCCCATCTTTCCTCTCAGAACTAGTCTTGAAGGCACAGAATATAATATCCAGCATAAAAAGAATAGATGATTTGGGATACAAGCATCATAAAGTCACCCTAGGACATTCCATCCCTTATCCCCATATCGTCAAATTACTACCAAAACTAATATATATTCTAACTCTACACACACAAACATCATGCATTTTATTCACGTAAAAGCTTCCATCCATTCCACCCAAAAATTACAAGCAATACCCATCATGCCCCCATCGTGTCCCCACACAGAACCACTGAATCCAGGCCCCAGACTACAGAGCTGCAAGATTTCCCCCTTTCATTTTACTCACTCAAAACTCCATCTTTCACTTGCTCAGACCTTCAACACTTACACATTTCTTTCTATTTCATGTCTGTGTGGTTTAATGGACAGACAATGGCAGTAACATCCAGCAAACAATGATATTTGCATATGATTCTCACCCTGAATCATGATTTTAAAAGGGTTAAGATTTTAGCGGAGGGTCAGAACCAATTCATATTCAAGTTAGATGCACCAACAATAGGTTAATGATTATTAGACGCTTAAGCTAAAGCTAATTATTATATTAAGAGCTCATTTGTAGAAGGAAGTGGAACAAGTGAACCAATATAGGAGCATATTGAAACCAGTAGAACAATGCTCAGCACCTGGACTCTATGCTAATCCATCACAAAGCAGAGAGATTTGGATCGTGCCAGAGGGTCACAGAGACCTGACGAAGACCTTCCTGACTTCATCCCTGGGACCACTGACCCGATTCAAGAGAAGAATTGCGCATGTGTGAAGAACTAATAATTTCATTTTAATACAAAGTGGGGTTGGATGGTGCTGGGGTTATGCATATGTATTATTTTGGGAAATAAATAGAAGGCAAAAATCCTTGTGCGGTGCGATCACGCATTTCAGGGATGACCCCACCCATGATGCCCACCAGCGTAATAAATATACCACTTTCTAACTTCGACTAGTTGAGAAGTCTTTGTCCATGATTTTCGGTTTTAATGATTCAACCCCACAGTCAGATCTCCCTGAGGTACACATTGTTTTATTCCATCTCTCTGCATTATCCACCATATGCAACCTGGTCCATGAGCAAAGACAATCCCATGAACAAGTTTGTCTGTACTCAAGGCAGAATTAATCCAAACAGTTTTCCCTGACAAACCTCTGACATGTACCACTGGGACTTCATCTCCGTCTCCTATTTTCAGGGTCTCAGATTGGGCAGGACATGCTTGGCTGGTGGAACCTCAGGTGTTAACTAACCAACCAGGTGGCCTTTGCTAGATGCTGCTCCCAATTTTTGAAAGATCCCCCATCCAATGCTTTCAAGGTGGTTTTAAACAGTCCATTGTACCTCTCCATTTTGCCTGCAGCTGGTGCGTTGATAAGGCTGTTCTTGAAATGAGTCCCATTATCTGACTCATTCCTCTCAGAGGTACCATGTCTCCAAATGACTTGCTTTTCAAGGCCCAGGATGGTGCTACGGTCAGTAGCATGAGACACAGGGTAGGTTTCCAACCATCCTGTGGTGGCTTCTACCATTGTGAGCACATAGCACTTGCTTTGGTGTGCCTGGGGCAGTGTGATGTAATCAATCTGCCAGGCCTCTCCATACTTGTACTTGGACCACTGCCCACCGTACCATAGGGGTTTCACCTGCTTGGACTGTTTGATGGAAGCACACGTCCCACAGTCATGGATAACCTGAGAAATACAGACCATGGCTAAATCCACCCGTCTGTCTCGTGCCCACTTACAGGTGGCATCTCTACCCTGATGGCCTGAGGCATCATGGGCCCATCAAGCTAGGAATAACTCTCCCTTATGTTCCCAATCTAAATCTATGTTTGACACCTCTGTCTTTGCAGCCTGGTCTACCTGCTGATTGTTTTTGGTGTTCCTCATTAACTCTACTCTTGGGGACATGGGCATCTACATGGCGGACTTTCACAGGCAGCCTCCCTACCCTGGTAGCAATGTCTTTCCACTCACCAGCAGCCCAAATTGGTTTTCCTCTATGCTGCCAATTAGCCTCTTTCCACCTCTCCAGACATCTCCACAGAGCATTGGCTACCATCCATGAATCAGTGTAGATGTAGAGCTTTGGCCACTTCTCTCTTTCTGCAGTGTCCCTGGCCAGTTGAACGGCTTTGAGTTCTGCAAATTGGCTTGATCCATCTTCTCCTTCAGTAGCCTCTGCGACCTGTCATGTGTGGCTCCACACAGATGCTTTCCATTTCTGATTCATCCCTACAATGTGACAACGTAGCGTGTTTCCTCTGCTGGCAGTTGGTTGTATGGTGGAGCTTCTTCAGCCTGTGTCACTTGTCCTTGCTCTTCATTCATGAGACTGTGGAAGGAGCTAACAGCGGGCCTGTTAGCTAAAGGACCAAGAAGAAGCTGAGAAGCAAGAAGAAGCTGATAAGGAGCTCTCTCCAAGGCTGTAACCAAGGAGACCAAGAGCAGTGAGGAACTGAAGAAAGATAAGAAGAGAACTTTGCAGCTGGATGAAGTATTTTTAGAAAGTTAGTTGAAGTCGCTGTAACTTTTCACCAATAGTATTATGTTGATTTATTGTGACCAATAGTTAGGGTAGAAGAAGTATAAACAATTAGAAAGTATATAAAAGGTCAGCCATGTTCGATAATAAAGAGTTGCCATCTGAGACTGCTTGTGGTCTCTGCTTTGTGTCGTGACCACCTCGACAGCGACATGAGACCACAATTTTCACCTTCAGGCCAATTTGTAATTACTTCCAAAATCCCAGGGAGATTCAGTTTACCAGCATGGGTGCGCTGTGTGATAAGAGCAATCCACTTGCTCCATGTAGCACTGGTGGCAGGGTGGGTGGAGGGAACCTTTGCTTTGAACATCCACCCCAGCATCAGTAGTTGGGGTGCCAGGAGGAGTTGTGCTTCCATGCCAATCACCTCTGAGGCAGCTTAGACTCCTTCATAGGCAGCCAATATTTCCTTCTCTGTTGGGGTGTAGTTGACTTCAGACCCTCTGTAGCTTCGACTCCAAAATCCTAGTGGTCAGCCTTGAGTTTCCCCAGGCACCTTCTGCCAAAGGCTCCAGGACAGACCATGGCTCCCAGCTGCAGAGTAGAGCATGTTTTTCACATCTGGTCCTGTCCTGACCGGGCCAAGGGCTACCGGATGAGGGATCTCCTGCTTAATCTGGGCAAAGGTTTGTTGCTGCTCAGGGTCCCAGTGGAAATCATTCTTCCTGCAGGTGACCAAGTAAAGAGGGCTCATGATCTGACTGTATTACAGCGACCGGAGGAGGTCGCTGGGGTGAGAGAAGGACGAGAATCTTGTTTCTTGATCAGAAGGCTGGATTTATTGATATATGATATATAGTACATTATAACTATACTAAAAAGAATAAAGAGAGAGAAGTTGCAGAGGCTTACTAAGCTAAGAATAGAAAGAAAGAATGAATAACAAAGTTCTGTCTCCATAGAATCTGTCCCCAAGCTTGCTTCTGTGATTGGCCCCCAATTGGAAACATGGAAGATGAGCCAATCACAGGGGCACCTGCTACATTTCACAGCAGCTGATAACAATTGTTTACATTCTTCTTCTGGGGCTCTGCTTCCCAGAAGATGGACAAATGTGAAAGAAAGGATTTCTATGAAAAAATGTCTGCGACATGACTGTATTTCAGAATGTGCGTTCTCCAAAAGCCTATGACGCCTAGAAAAGCTTGTGTTTCCTTTTTGCTGGTTGGTGGAGACAGAGCTGTGATCTTGTTGATTACATCTGTAGGCATCTGATGCTGTCCATCTTGCCAATTCACTCCCAGGAACTGAATCTCATGAGCTGGTCCCTTACCTTTGCTCTTTTTGATGGCAAAACCAGCTTCCAGGAGGAATCAGATTATTTTCTCTCCTTTCTCAAAGCCTTCTGCTGCTGTGTTCCCCCACACAATGATGTCATCAATATACTGCAGATGTTCTGGAGCCTCACCCTTTTCTAGTGCAGTCTGGATCAGTCCATGGCAGATGGTAGGACTGTGCTTCCATCCCTGGGGCAATCGGTTCCAGGTGTACTGCACTTCCCTTCATGTGAAGGCAAACTGAGGCCTGCATTCTGCTGCCAGAGGAATGGAGAAAAATGCATTGGCAATATCAATAGTGGCATTCCACTTTGCTGCCTTGGACTCCAGCCCGTACTGGAGCTCTAACATGTCTGGCACAGCAGCGCTCAGTGGTGGAGTCACTTCATTCAATGCACGGTAGTCCACAGTCACACAGCCAATCTCCATTCTCCTTCAGATTTACACACAGGCCAAATGGGACTGTTGAAGGGTGAGTGGGTTTTGCTGAACACCCTTTGGCTCTCCAGCTCTCGCATCATCTTATGGATGGGAATCACAGCATCTCGAGTTGTTCTATACTGTTGGCAATGCACTGTGGAAGTGGCAATTGGTACCTGTTGCTCTTCTCCCTTCAGAAGTCCTACTGTAGATGGATTCTTGGACAGTCCAGGCAAGGTGTTCAATTGCTGGATGCCCTCTGTCACTACAGCCGCTATCCCAAATGCCCACCTGAGTCCTTTTGGGTCTTTGAAATACCCACTTCGGAGGTAATCTATGCCCAAAATGCATGGGGCCTCTGGGCCAGTCACAGTAGGGTTTCTTCCTCTCATTACCACTCAGGCTCACCTTGGCTTCCACCAAAGTGAAATCCAAAGGTGAGGGGCAGGGCCTAGCCCTCAATATATCCTTGAGGCATGACTGGTTTGGCTGATCTGGAGTGTTTAGCTGCTGAGTAGAGAAACACTGCCTGAGAGATATGAGGAACTGATTAGGTCTGCTTGACAACAAGGCTTTTGAGAACCTTGTAGCAAGACCTTTGAAGTTTCTTTATGTATTGAGGTTCTTTTAAATATTCCAGTAGTGAGAAAAAGTTTTAAGGTAGGAGAATCTTAGAAGAATTTAAGATGACTTTTTTTTTTTAAAGGGTATTGTGTAGTTAATAAGCATTAATACAGGAATAACAGAACCTAACTCAACAGCAAAAATATTTTATTATGGTGAAAATGTGTGTGAGATGTATGTGTATGTCCCTTATTTTGTGTGACTGGCCAGAGAAAGGCAGAGTGCTTGTTGTATTGTTTTATAATAAAAATTTTGTGTTGTTTGTATGCATGCAATTTTGTGTTTGAGTTGTGGACTAAAGTGGGAGCCTTGGGTCTTGTGTGAGTGTAAAACCTGTCATAGCACGTAGTATTGTACTGCCTCTCACAGGAGTGCCTAGCGTCCAGAGTGCCATAGGGTGGAATTGAGAACCAGATTTCAAGCAATAAATTTCTTAATTTCTGTAGGACATGAAGAAGTAGGTAGCCCAAGGATAGGAAGAGCCTGGAGGGTAGAAGAAGCTGAGTCACAACAGGCAGAGATCATCAAAGTAGTGTGCGGAAGACAGTATTTAGTTCCCAGGATTTGGACTGTATGTGAGGAGAATTGGGAAAAAAACTGTAAAGAGTGCATAGTTAGATTCGCTTGGAAGCTAAGAAAGAGGGAAGATCAGCAGGATGGTGCGAGACGTGCTGAGACAAACGAATAAGAATGGGACACAAAGCAAGCAAAAAGAAAGCACCGATGGATATACCTCCTCATAGCTCTCTTGGTATAAAGCTGGCACAGTGGAAAAAGAACCCTGACACAAAGAATAAAAATAAGATCAAAATGATACATTGTCGCAGACATCTTTTCACTAAAAATCTTTTCTTAGGATTTTTTCCCTTCTGAGGAGCTGAGCCCTCAGAAACAAAATGTAAACAATGGTTATCTGCTGCTATGGAATGCAACAGGAGGATCGGTGATTGGTCTTCTGTGGATGTTTGGATTTGGTGACCAGTCACGGCAGTTGGCTGTCGCTCTCTGTCCAAGCCAGCTGCCTTTGTTATCATTCTTTTCTATTCTATTCTTAGCTAGCCTTCTGAGGAAACCTTCCTTCTATTCTTTTTAGTATAGTTATAATGTAATATATATATAATAAAATAATAAATCAAGCCTTCTGAACATGGAGTCAACATTCTCATCTCTCCCCTCACCTGAAGACCCCTGTGACCACTGTCACAATACATTATTATATGATTGAACAAACTAAAAAGAGATAAAATGAGACCATTTATTCTGGCCCCTACATGGGTCAGTTAAAAAGAAGACCAGACTCCTGGTACTAAAAGCAATTTCAGCATTCATTATAATAAAAAGAAAGGCCTAAATCATGGAGGCCCGTGGACCGAGCAGGAGTGTTCCCATTGAGGATGCTGCAGCACGAGTACTGTGTCTTCTCAAGCAGCGATGTCCCTGATGTTCCAGGTGGACCGGCAAAGATTCACTGGGTCAGATGCCCCTTTTTATCCTGTTTTTTGTCCCTTTGGATTGGTTTCTTTTTGGATCCTTCATTTGCATGAAGGTTTAAGGCGCTTGATTGGCCCATTACAGTTCTGTCCAGGCTGGCTCCTTTCTCTTGGGGGATGGTGCACTTTTCTGTGGTGTATTATGGTACGTTGAGTACCATATTTCTTATAACTACCCTTTTAACCCCTTTTACCATAACCGAACTAACAGTACATGCTTAACAATCTATCAACTATTTTACAACAGTTTCTAACCTATTTTTAACAGGTCTTTTGAAAGGGAAATATGTCAAGCCTTAAATGCTTATGTAAATGACAAGCTGTCAGCCAAAAAGAAAATGATTTTGCTGCTTGCTGGGGGAAGGCAAACTCTCCAGGAGAAGTGAAGGTGTTTAAACTAGAAGAAGACAAAAATTGGGATTCCTTAGATTGTCTTCCCCTCCATATCCGCCAGCACCTAATGCACCCCCTCCACCCCTGACCGGCCTAGTCAAAATACCTGAGGAAGGGCAGCTCAGTGAGAGGAATTCAAAAAGGAAGACCAAGCAGTATCAATACACCCCCTCCGGGAAGTTAAATTGGGAGGGAAACAAAGGGTGATTTGGTTTGTCACTGTCCCACTCAATTCCTCCAAAGTGAGAGCATTCAAAAAGGAATTAGGTCTACTTGAAGACCCTATTGGATTAGCAGAACAAGCAGACCAGTTTTTAGGGCCTAATATTTATACTTGGGAAGAAATGCAATCTATACTAAACCTTTTGTTTATGTTCAAAGAAAGATGATTGAGCTGCAAGTATGGGAATATGGGAGAGGGAACATGTAAATGGACCCCCTGGGGAGGATAAAATGCCACTATAGTGCCCAGTGTAAGACCATAATAACTCCAGGAGAAGAGAAAACATAGAGGAGTACAGAGCATTGATTATCAGAGGAATTAAGGAAGCAGCTCCCTGTAATCACAATGCCCACAAAGCATTTGCAGAGCAACAAAAAAAAGGACGAAACCCCAACTGAATAGCTGGAGAGGTTAAAAAGGAACATGAGGCAGTACTCAGGAATGGATACTGATATGGAGGGGGGACAAACCCTGTTAAAAGTGACCTTTGTCACCCATGCATGGCCGGATATAAGAAAAGCTAGAAAGATTAGAGGATTGACAAGACAGAGGGTTGAATGACCTGCTAAAAGAAGCCCAAAAATTATATGTAAGGAGGGATGAGGAGAAAGAAAAGGTAAAAACTAAAATAATGGCAGCTGCTATTGCTGAGGGAAACCACCAGGCAAAGACTCACTCCTATAGGGAGATGAGGCCCCAGTCAGGCTACAGCAGGTGGGGCTGGGAGGAAATTAAGAGGAACGGAGCTCCCTGGGAGAGAGGCCCTAGAAGGGGAGAAGGGGAATTTAATAACTAGGGCCCAATCTACCATTTTTACAAGAAAATTGGACACTTAAGATGAAACTGCCCTCAGAGAGAAAAAGATCTGAAAGTTTTCAAGCAGGTTCAAGAAACAGATGAATAGGGGGGTCTGGGGCTCTATCTCCTGAGGGCAAAATACCAACAGCAGCCCTTGATAACTTTAAAAGTAGGCCCCCAGGAGGAGGAATTCGAGTTCTTAGTAGATACAGGGGCAGAGAGGACATGTGTGTGTTAAATCCCAACAGGGTTTGAGAAAAGCCAAGACACAATTCAAGTAGTAGGGGCAAAAGGGGAAGGATTTAGACCACTAGTTATAAAATATGTGGTATTTGAAGGAACCAACAAGATAGGAATGGGGGATGTTTTATTTATACCAGGAGCAGAATGTAATCTGCTGGGAAAGGACGTTCAACTACAGTTAGGCATAGGGGTCTGAAAAGCAAATTGAAGAAGTAGTTTGAGCCAAACCTGGAATTAGGGGTAAGTTAAACATAACCCCTATAGTAATTGAAATAACCAACAAAGACTGTCCAATTCAGGTACAGCAATATCCACTCTCTCTCGAAGGGAGAAAAGGAATGAAATCTGTAATTCAAGAATTAATCAAAGATGAGACTTTAGAGTCATACATGTCTCCTCACAATACCCCCATATTACCAGTAAAAAAATCAAACGGGACATGCAGGCTTGTCCAAGACCTGACAAAAGTAAACAGAAGAACTATAGATCGATATCCAGTAGCACCAAATCCCTATATACTGTTAAGCAGAATTCCTCCATCACACCAATAGTTCAGTGTAGTGGATCTCAAAGATGCCTTTTGAACCTGTCCCCTCATAGAGGAGAGCAGAAATATATTTGCTTTTGAATGGGAAGATCCCAATACAGGGAGAAAGCAACAATTCGGATGGACTAAATTGCCCCAAGGATTTACTGAATGCCCTAATTTATTTGGACAAGCCCTAGAAGAAGTACTGCAACATTTCCCCAAATTACCAGAGGTAAAACTTATCCAATATGTTGATGACTTACTTCTCTCAGGGGAAGATGAGGAAAACGTCCAAGAATCCACCATATCATTACTAAACTTTTTGTGGAACCAGGAGCTTGTGGTGGTTTGACCAGGAAGAAGTGGGAATTCTGGGAGGCTGTGGTCAAACCAATGGATGCTCGGAGTTTGATATTGGCACCTGGTGTAGCCAGTGGGGTTTGGACACACCTCCGAGAATACACAGGGGTTAAAAGCAGAGCTTCGGCCCTGAGAGGCCTCTTGGGACCTCAAGGCGAAGAGGTCAGATCTCCCTCCCCTGTCCAGCCGCTGCTGCTGGGCGGGGGAGGGGCAGCCATGTGGTAGGCCCGGGGCCTGGACAGAGATGGGGGGTGAGAAGGCCCTCGAGGATGGAAGGGTGGAGGAGCAGCCCCAAGAGAAAGCCCTCGGGCAGCCATTCCCCCCCCCAGGAGGGAGAGAGAGGGAGAGCCGGTGTCTGAATGTGATAGCAGCCGGCCCAGGAGGAGAAAGGGGGGGGAAGAGTGCAGCCTGGCCATACCGGCATTCCGGGACAGACAGAGACTGAAATTTTTAACCCTTTCTTACATGATTGGGGCCTTGCAAAAATGCTGATCCTCCTTGGAGTTGAATAAGAAGGGAGATAAGAGATGAGATGAGACAAGGACCTGGCCCGAAGGATTGTGGACACGACTGAGTGGGGAGAGAGATGATTGGAGTGGCCTTTTGGCTGGACTTTTCTTGTGGCCATGGACTCAGTTTTTTCCTGTGACACAGAGACTGCACTTGGGGGGGAAGCAGTGCCTCAGAACCAGGAGGGTTCATCGTGGGGACCCCTCGGCCCCAGGGGGTTGGAAAAATATGGGGGGGACAGATGTCCCAAAGCAGAGACTGTGCCTTTTTGGAGTGAGACAAGGCATCCTTAAAACACAACCCTAAAAGCAGCTCTGGTCCATGCACAGTGGTGAGAGCACTGAGCATGGAAGGAAGATGTCACAAATGGCAAAAGGACTTTTTCCGGGCGGTGCCGAGTGACATTGGAAGCACACAAGGTTTCAGCGTGTTTCCAGGGGAAGCCTATGGAACAAGAAGGACTCCTCTCCTCTTCATGAACTGAAGTTTGAGTATACTAAAGGGTGGTGCCAGGCTGGGCAGTTGGTGATTTGGGAGAATGTATGTGTTTGGGAAATTCTGGTGTTGGGGAGGAGGAAAGTGTTTTTGTAAGGTTTTCAATTTTTTTTTTCTTTTTCCTTATAGTTTTTTCCTATTTTCCTGTAGGTTAGGTAATAAAGCTTTCTTTATGTTTAAGCTGGAGCCTGTTTTGCTTATTCCTGGTCACATCTCACAGCAGACACCAGGGAGAGGGTGTTTTCATGGGGGCACTGGCTCTGTGCCAGGCTCAAACCATGACAGAGCTTCAGGTATCAAAAGAAAAACTCCAATTAGTGGAGAATGAAGTAAAATACTTAGTGCATATAGTAAGCCAGGGGAGCCAGCAATTAAATCCGAAAAGGATCACAAGAATAACCTCACTCTCCCAACCAAAACCTAAAAAGGAAACCAGAAAGCTATTGGGGTTTTTAAGATATTGTAGAATATGGATTGAAGGATACACTCAAGCTGTTAAATTCCTGTATGAAAAACTGATAAAGGAAGAGATTACACGGGGAAAAGAAGATGAACAGAGATTTGAATGCTTAAAACTAAAGTTAATTAAAGCCCCTGCTTTAAGTCTTCCTGCTCTAGATAAGCCTTTTTACCTATTTGCAGATGTAGAAAATGGGGCAGCTCATGGAGTCCTAGCCCAAGAATGCGGGGGGTCCAAGAGACCAGTAGCTTTTGGCAAAATTGTTAGACCCTGTTAGTAGAGGGTGGCCAACCTATACCCAGGCAGTAGCCTCCACTGCCCTATTAGTAGAAGAAAGTAGAAAACTGACTTTTAAGGGGAAATTAAAAGTACACACTCCACATGCAGTTAGAAATATTCTGAACCAGAAAGCTGAAAAGTAGCTAACTGATTCTTGAGTGCTAAAATATAAAGCAATTCTGATAGATGAAGATGACCTAGAACTAATTACAGACAGGTACCTCAATCCTACCCAGTTTTTGTATGGGGAACCAGTAGAAGAACTAGTGCATGATTGCTTAGAAGTTATAAACAACCAGACCAAAGTGAGAGAGGATTTGACAGACCAACTGACCAACCCCTGCAGCGGGGGAAACAATTATACATCGACAGATCCTCAAAGGTGATTCAGGGGAAGTGAATGTCAGGATATGCTATAGTAGATGAAAGATTAGTAACCATAGAAAAGAGAAGGCTACCCTCCAGTTAGTCAGCTCAGGCATGTGAATTGTACACCTTGAAACAAGACCTCGAGATATTGACACAAGGGAGGGGGACTGTATTTACTTATTCCAAGTACGCCTTTGGAGTGGTACATACGTTTGAGAAAATCTAGGAAGAAAGAGGATTGTTAAATTCTAAAAGGAAAATACTAATTAATGAAAGACTCATCTCAAATGTGTGAGAAGCCTTACAGTTACCAGAGGAAAATGCTGTTGTGCATATTCAGGGGCATCAAAAAAGGGCCACTTTAGAAATAAGAGGGAATAACTTAGCAGACTTAGAAGCAAAAAATGCAGCTGAGTCCAGGGAGAAGAAAGTGGTGATGATACTGACCCCTACTAGAGAAATTCAAGATGTACCCATATTCAGTAAAACCAAAGAAGAGGATCTCCTTAGAATAGGAACAAAAAAGAACAATGAAGAGAAGTGAGTGTTATCTGATAGAAGGCAACTTTAAAATAAACCATTGACCAAGAAAATATTAGAAAGCATGCATAGTAAAACTCATCGGGGTACTCAAGCATTGAGTGATCAGTTCTTGAGAAACTGTGACTGCATAAGAATTTATCGAATAGCAAAAAAAATAACTGAAAAGTGTGTGATATGCCAGAAGGTAAACCGAGAAGTGATGAGGAAAGCCCACCAAGGAAGGCAAGAATTAGCCTTATGACCTTTTTAAAGCATCCAAGTAGATTTCACTGAACTCCCCCAGGTGTAACAGTAGAAATTTTTGTTGGTAATAATAGACCATTTAACCCATTAGGTAGAAGCAGTGCTAGTAGTGAAAGCTACTGTCAATATGGTATACAAAACTCTTCTAGAACTAATAATTCCCCAGTATGGAATAGTAAATCCCATTCACTCAGATAGAGGAACACATTTTACCTCAAAAATACTACAGCAAGTAGTCTAAGCTTTAGGTATAAAGTGAGAATTATGCACTCCATGGCATCCACAGAGTTCAGGGTGGGTTGAAAAGATTAACCAAACTCTCAAGAGAACTCTAACAAAGCTTATGATTGAAACCCAATTGTCATGGATCAAGTGCCTACCCCAGCCTTGCTAAGAATTAGAACACAGTCTAGATCAGACTTAAAAGTTTCACCTTATGAAATGGTGTTTAGTCTACCCTTTTTGACTTCACCCAATAGTATGGCCACTTATGAAGAAGGGAAGGACAGTGTCAAGAAATATGTCCTGTCCATAGTACAAACTTTAGAAAATTACTTTAAAACAGAATGTACAAGCTCAATTTAGCAAGTAAACCATGAGCAACCGCACATCAATCCAGACTGGGAGGGAGTTCCCCACGGGCTTTATTGATTCTTTTGTATTCCCAAAGGCCAGAAGCTTTCCAAACTCCGGGGTGGTGGTTTGCTACCTTCCCAATCGGGGAGATCAGGTAGTATCGGGCACATACAAATTAACAAACACCAAGTCCATAGGTGAACATAGGGTTTTCGCTTTTGCCTGTGACATGCAGAAAGAACAAACATTAGCCCTCTCTGCTGAGACATATCCCAGATTTATTCCTGATAACATACCCTGCTTAAAGCACCCTGGAACGAGACACTCAAGTTGGGTACAATGTCACTGTGAAAATTGTGGCCAGCTCTGGCATTGTAGCTCGCCCAGGTGACAAGCATGTTACAAAATTTGCCGAGATAAAGGGAGAAGTTCCAACACTAATCGAAGGCAGGTACCAATTTTAACACTTTGTTGTAGAGCTGAGTAGATGCTCCTTGATACTCATGAGCTATTAGAAACTGAGTGAGAGATTGTAGTAAATCAAAACCAGGGACCATATTTTGAATGCAGGCAACTACTCTATATGATGGGAGGTGATAAGACCCTATTCTGAGAGTGAACTTAATAAAGGCTGACTATTTAAAGAACTACAGAGAACCACAAAAGAAGAAAAGCAGATGACATTGATAATTTTGGGATAAGGAGGTGTAGTGCTTTTGGATCACCAATTTAAGATTTTCTCAATTTTAAAATTTCCCAACTAATGTGTTGATGAGTGTGGTGGGATTCAGTGCTGGTCAATCACCAGTGCACTCATTTCCTGCTCTGAGATAGGAAGATAGGATTAGGAGAAAGGTAAAGCAGGCTCAAAACCTTTAAAAGGGTATAAAGAAAATTTTATTTAAAGAAAAAAAGTAGTAAGAATCAAAACAAACCCTTCAGAACACTTCTTCTCCCACAATCTTTTTTTTCCCACTGACAATGTAAAGAAAAAAACCTTTAAATTTCCAGTCAATTTGCCACCTCTAAAATAGTCTTTCTTCAGTTTACTTAGGGAGAGAAGTCCCTCTTGTTAAGGTTATGGAGACTTTCCCACAAGAGGAAAAAGCACTTCTCTTGTGGTTCTCTCACGACTAGCAGGCACCCAGGGGAAAATCGGCTATTGTGAAGCCCTTCCTATTTTCTACAAGCCTTCTCACACCTTGTTGATGAGCCATGTTAACTAATGGGGTATTGTTTTAAAGATGAGTTGTTCAAAGGCACAAGTTTTCATTATCTATCTTTAAAATCCTCTTCATCCCTGGGAACAGAGATCTTCTTCTCCTGGGGATACGGGAGAAGACAACTTTCTCTTTTTTTCTATTCAAACTTCTCATGGGATCACAGCTACTTTAATATCTGCTTACTTTAACATGGAGATCTTTGCTCGCTATCAATTTAACCCTTCATCTCCCCATAGTTTCATGTGTTATAGGGAAAAAGGGTCTTTTTTCCATAACTTACAAGAGGATTTCAGCCCCAAGACTAAGGTATTTTCTCACCCTTCTGTGTTGCGGAGATAAACAAAACTCAACAACTTTTGTGAAAGTTTTAAAGCCAGTATGTTTATTACAGCGCTGGAAGCATGTGGGAATGGTTCCCCTAAAATGACATGCGTACTTCTGGGAACTTAAGGTCCCTTTTTATCCCCCTCTCAAATACATATGCATACAATTTCACAATAGGTTCATACATATTCATTTTTACGAATTTCGCGTGACATTTGCCGCTAGTTCTTCTTTATTAGAAAGAATTCCTAGGTCAGGTTGACCTGCTCTCACAGCAGACTCTGTCTCTCTCTATCACCCTCTGTCTCCTCCCTTCCCCCCCCTCCTTATCTCTGTCCTTCACTGAAGCAGTTTCTCTGAGCCTAGGCTTTTTGCAGCCAGACTACACAGCAAGCTACATACTTGAAGACGTACATTCCACCTAAATCAAAATTGATTTCTACCCTGGAAAATTTCCACTCTGCCTCACTTCCCATCTGGGGCTTAACTTCTTTCTCACTGACTTCGATGTTTTCATGTTGTTCTTTTACATGCTTGCATCTTGTTCTTTTCTCTCACTCGAGGGAGGATTGAAGTACTGAAAAGTTTAACAGGTTGCCTGAGGCCTTCAAATAGTCACCTGACTCACTGGTAATTTGTGGTGGGAGTTGTGACTGGGCTGTGTCAGGATCGGTTTCATGGTTAGTCTTTGGTTTTCTTGGTGTTCACTTCCAGCCGCAGGGCTACTCTGTACAGGCTGTAGGGGTCTCTGATCTCAGCCGCGCTGGGGGGAGGGGATCTGATGGTGAGGTCTTAACAGCCGTGGCCAGCCCTGCTCCGGCCAGGGCTCCGCAGCCTCCCCCGCCTTTCTGCCTGGCAACGGCTGGGGGCCCGGCCCCCGGCAGGACGGGACTGATGGGGGGCCGCCCGGAGAAAGGGGCCTGACCCGCGGCAGGGCTGTCCAGCCTGGCCTAGTCGGGATGGGGGCTGGGGCCTGTTACTTCTTTGCCGACCGGAAAAGAAAGTTCCCGGGTTTCTTTCGTCTTTAACATGTGTCTTTCATAGAGGCGTGTCCAGCTTCTCTGTATTTCAACAGACTGTCAGTTACACAAAAAGCTTTTGCCTCACTTCCTTAAACTCCTCCCATGTCAAACTATGACAGGAGGCCAGAAGGCAAGACCAGATTAACCATTATACACACCAGCAAGTAGATCATGTTCACATGCTGTGGGCAGCAACCTCATCAGGCATGGAAGGTGGGGGTACACGTCATAGTGGGCTTCTGTTACTCATTAGTCATATCACCTTTAGGAATCCAGATGATCCTTGCCACAAATGTTACAGACCACTATACCACAGGAAAACTCTAGGTTCTTACTTTAGCTTTCATACCTTCATCAGCCACCACTGCTATAACTCCTCTCAGGTAGACACCTGCATACAAAAGAATTGAATGTATAAATTTACCAAAATTGTAGGGTCAAAACAAGAGTGTCCATGAGGAGACAAATAGGTTTGTTTCTCCACGAGTAAAACCCAAGAATAAAAAAAGGAACGAGATTAGATACAAGATTTAATATGGGAATGAATAATAATAAACAAAGAAAACAGACAGCAACCCACCACTTCAAAGCCAACTCCACGTAGAGATTTATATGCAAAACTCAAACAACAACTAGAAAATAAAATAGAAATACCAAAGTTAAGAAAAAAAATTGTTTGTAGATCTGGGAGAAAGGACCAGCAGAGAGCTAAATGTTACCAACTGCTGGGTTTGGGGGGGAGCTTTAATGTCTGAAGAAAGGCTAGAAAAGGTAGTAGCCTAGGCCCAGTTGAACTTCTTAAATAGAACAGAACCAAAATAAAAGAGGAAAATCAGCCAGAGGGATAAATATTAAGTTCAGAAATAATTAGAGAAGAATGCCTCTAGCATATGAGAGAAGAATTTTCAGACAATGTAGGACAGACCTCCTGTAAAAGATATAAAATTTATAATGAAACTTTCACATGGTAGATCCCTGAAAAACCCATGCAATATTGGATCCAGGAGAAGAAAAAAAATTATCAATATTAAAAATAAATTAAACTTTTCCAGTTGTCCTGGGGTGACATTATGATGCTTGTATCGCCATTCCTCTGTTCTGTGCCTTTAAGACCGGCTCTGAAGAGTGGAAGTTTTGTTTGGGTTTCTCTTATCAGGGACACAGAGAGAACGTACATTGGGCTGGTTTTTTTCCTTCTTGCTTAGCTTGCTGCTTTGCTGGCTGGCTTTTCTGCTCTTGCTTCTGCTTCTGCTCTGCTTTCGCCTCTGCTTATTAGCTAGTTCTAGCTAAACAGTCCACATTGCTTCCTGGACTGTTTCTCCTCTCCTGTTTCTGTGACCATCTCGAACCTGCTCTGGACTGGGACCCGGGAACACCGAAGGTTTGGCTGCAGCAGCTGGCCCAGTGCCGGAGGGACTGAGAACAGAGCAACCACCCCCGAAAGAGACTTTCTGATTTTGCCATCTTTCTCAAAGCGGTGTCATCGGGTATTGTTCATTTTGTGTGCTGGGGGGTGCGGGGCCAGTCAAATAAACAGGTTCTTTCCACCTCTCTCCGAGGAATTTTTTCCCGAACCGGTTGGGGGGAGGGGCCGTGTGGGTTCCACTTTCTGGAGGGGCCCTCCTTTGCAGATTCTTTAACAAATTTGCCCTAAACCAGGACACCAATGCAATGACTCTGGGAAGAATCCCTATTATGGGATCCCTGAAATATCTAAATTTTAGGAAAACATGAATAACCAAAGGAACAAGTACTAGAAAACACCAAATAGCTTATTTTAGATATGTGGGGAAAGGGCTTGTCCAGAACTTCCTCCCCTATGGAAAGGAAGTTGCACTCTGAGAATTATACAACCAAAATTTTTCCTGTTCCCAATCCATGATAGAGATGAATACCGGTGTATGATACCTTAAAAAGAAATAAAAGAGAACTAATTGGAGAAATTAGGGGATACCAAAAGTGGGGCAATAAAGACTAGCCACCTGAATGGATAATACAGACATATGGTCAAGCTACCTGAGCACAAGATGAGGGGTTGGGGATATCAAACCCCAATTTATATGTTGAATCGCGTCATAAGACTCCAAGCAGTTGTAGAAATCATATCTAATGAAATAGCCGAGGCCATAGAATTAATAGTCAAACAGCAAAAGCAAACTAGAGCTGCAGTGTATCAAAATCTGTTAGCACTAGACTATTTGTTAGCAGAAGAGGGAGGGGTTTGCAAAAAGTTTAACACATCAGATTGCTGCCTACAAATTGATGATAATGGGGATGCAGTTTTAGATATAGCAAAAAATATTCAGAAAATAGCCCATGTGCCAGTCCAAAAGTGGGAATCTATAATAGAGAAAAGATGGAAGATTTTTTTAGAATATCCTAGTGGAAGAGAGCCAGATTTGTAGTACTATGTAGAACAACAGGTCTAATTTTTCTTCCATATTTGATCCCATGCTTTATTCAATTAATCACTTATGTGGTCCAAAACATGCAAATAATGACAGTACCCACCAATCCAAAGTCTGGAACCCTAGGACAAAAGCAGAAAATTATGGTAATAAGAAAAGGAAGATGATTAAAACAAAACATTTAAGATCTATTGTTGAAGTGAAGGGAGACGACCCACCTTTGTTGGTCAGCATCGACTCCAGTTTATTGATCAAATTAGACACCTTTTATAACAGTGCTAATTCACTTCATGCATATTGCAAAATCTGAGCTCCCGATAGGCTGTAGAGAAAACTTCAACTCCTCCTTTTGTTTCCAATACCAAGATTTGTGTTCTCAAATCTTACTTTTACTTTCCCAAAACAGCCAAAGATAGAATATTTACCTGTTATGAGAAAACTGTCTGAGAACCCTGAGAACCTAGTTGTTTACAGAAATAGGCTGTGAGAATTTGCTTCTCTCAGCTGCCTTTTAAGCCATTTCTGAAAAAATCTCCAACAATCTATGAAAAGTATCAGTATGCCAAAAGTGCAGAAGTGCAAAAATTGTAGCTCAAGACAAATACAGTAAGAAAAACAAAGAAGAGAGATTGTGAAAAGTTACCAGATAATATTGGCTTTCGCATTTATGTATCAGCTTATGCACGTTGTTAGTGATTATAAGTATTTAGAAATAGCATCAATTATAACTCTTTTCAGCTGCTTGTTGATATAATATAATCTATCAGCTTAAGTATGCACTGTGTTGCTCATAGAAATAGTAGTGTAATGAATATAATGAATATAATATATCTGTATCACTTATGGAAATAATAGTGTGATGGATGTATTGTGATATAGACCTTAGCAAAGCATAAGAAAAAGAAGGGCTTTTATGTAACTAAAAACAGTGTAAGGCCATCCACTGGCCAACCTGTCCAAGTGATAACTGACACAAACCAGAGCACCAGAGGACACGTTAAACTTTAGGGAGGACATACTAAATCCTTATCAAAGTATGTGAAACAGCAAGATAGACACAAGAACACTGAGCCTGGGGTGAAGCCTCTTCAACCCCCCTGATAACCACTGTCTGTATACACTGGTGTGTTCTTTGGCTGTTGGCCAAGAGCACCCCAGCACTAGTAACATCGCCCTTTTTTTTTATCCTATTATTATCAAACTTTTTTAAAATTCTAAGTAGTGAATTCTGTTTTTTACAGTCCCGCAAACCAGCTTGTCATTGAGATGACCTCGTGTTCTGCTGTCCCCCCAACGGAGCAGACACTGCCACAGCAAGCCGCCCCTGTTGTGCTTCCCGAGCATAGCCACAGCCAGCCTGCACTCAGCCAAGACCGCAGCTGCAGCCACAGCTGTTGTCTGCAGCACAAGCCCACTTGCACCTAACTGCAACCACTGCCATATTTCCTGCGCTGCCCGCCTGCACCAACTTGCCATAGCACTAGCCCATAGCAACCAGCCTGTCACCGCTGCCTGCACTCAGTTGTACCTGCAGCCACGGAGCCCCAACCCTGAGAACCTGCAGCTGTTCCAGGACTGAGCCCTTGGCCACGACAGCCTGCTCTCTGCCAACAGAAGGAACACACACAGCCTGAAATAAACAGGGCCAGGAGACTTCTTCTCCTTTTTAATGCCTTTATTAAAAGAGATCAGCTCAGGATTGGGCGGCTCGGCAGGGCTGCAGTCCCCGTCACGTCTCCCAGGGCGACTCAGAGGAGGAGGATATGCGCAGCTCTGTCCACCAGGGACAGAGCAGGGGGATCCAGTCCTCGTGGGAGCCTTTAGGGCGTGATGTCCCCGTCAGATCTTAGTCCTTTGAGCTTCTCAGGTGGTTGGTCCCGGCGTCGGGACGACTCTCTGCTCAGGGTGAGAGGGACTCCGCATCTCTGCAGGCTCAGCAATCGGCTCCTCATGTCCAGACACCACTTTAGTCTCTCAATTCTTATTTGGCTCATTGTTTTTGGGGTTTTCTCGTTGCGTTTTGGAGTCGAGGTCTCAAAGCATGCTGGTCTTGGAGTCACTTTGCATAACCCCCCCCACCCTCTCAGGTGTCTTCCCTATGTTGGAAGAGCGCACAGCCTCAGGGAAGGGCCATCCACCCCACCCAGCCAGGCCTTTTTACTAATACAAAAGAGGAGATAAGCCTCAACGACCTGGTATTACAACAACAAAGCACTAAGAACCCTGGCAGAGACAGATCTGGCTGCCTCCCTGTAACTCTTTCTCACAAAAAAAAAAATATTAACCGAATTTTTGTTCATAACACAGCCTGCTACTGTTTGGAAATCGTGCCCAGCCTGCCACGGGAGCTATGCAAATGCACTGTGGTTCACAGCACACACACTCCATCTGCCAAGCTGACACTGACAGATCACCAGGGTTCTTGTGGTAACGCTGTCCCTGTCTTCTGTTCCTTTCTCCTTCTCTTTCTCCCCTCTCTGCTCCTTTTCCTGTCCCCCTTTAGTAGGAACACTTACTCTTTTCTATCAATAAAGGGTTCTCAAATATATTGCCACGTTTGCACTTTACTTTTGTCCAAGAAATCTGTCAAAAAGAATCCTTCCTGACTCGCCCTTTTATAGCAGAATGGGACATTCAATTCGTGTCAGAAGTGGGATTTTTTTCTGACAAAAATATTATATCTGCTTTGAATCATTTAGTGTGTAGGTCTTAGGGAGAGATTTGCTTGGGCATTAAAAGAACGGTGTGACCCTCCCTGAAAGTCTAGTGCCTGTAAATGAGTTACTGTGTTCTCTCAGAGAGTACTTTTTGGATACTTTGACTTTTTTTACAGTGTGACCCTCTCTGAGAGGCATTCCACACCCTTTATGTAATTCTTTGTGTAATTGCCTTTGTGACTGACAGTGTGTTCTCTCAGGTGGTGTTTTTAGGGGCACTTGGAAACTTTACAGCAGGACCCTACTCGAGAAAACATTTTGACCCCTTTTGTAGCATGTTAGGTCACTTCTGATGATGCCTTAAGTTTTAGCTTTTATATTTTTCAGATTCTGTACTTGTTGTGGTGTTCACAGGGGTCCCAGGACGAGGGAAGAGACAAGAATCTTGACTCCATGTTTCAGAAAGCTGATTTATTATTTTATTATATATATTCTATTAAAATGAAATTATCTATTAAAACTATACTAAAAGAATAGAAGAAAGGATTTCATCAGAAAGCTAGCAAGGAAAGGAATGGAATGATAATAAAATCTTGTGACTGACCAGACAGTCTGACACAGCTGGACTGTGATTGGCCATTAATTAAAAACAACCACATGAGACCAATCAAAGATGCACCTGTTGCATTCCACAGCAGCAGATAATTATTGTTTACATTTTGTTTCTGAAGCCTCTCAGCTTCTCAGGAGAAAAAATCCTAGCAAAAGGGTTTTTCATAAAATATCATGGCTACAGTACTGCCTTAGTGTGTGACTCTGAACTTCATATAAATCTCTACCCAAGATGGACAGCTGAAGCACTCTCTAATGTCAGCTCCAGCACTGGGACTGCCAGACTTAACTAAACCTTTTGAACTTTTCAGATATGAAAGACTGAATGTCACTTTGGAGGTACTAGCACAGCGCCTCAGGAACCAACAGAGGGCTGTGGCCTGCTTTTCTAAACAGCTAGACAGTGTTGCTAAAGGCTGGCCAGGGTGTCTGAAGGCTGTGGCAACCACTGTCATCTTGATCCAGGAGGCCCAAAAATTCACCCTTGAGCAACACGTTGTAGTGTATGTACCCCATGCAGTAGCAGCTATACTTGAACAAAAGGGGGGACATTGGCTGTCCAGCAACTGGATGCTTAAATATCAATCACTGTTATTAGAGCAGGATGGTGTCACCCTGAAAACAACTTCTGTTGTTAACCCTGCCATGTTTCTGTCCTCCACCTTAATTGATGATGTGCCTGAGCATGACTGTTTGCAGACAATTGAAGGGGTCTATTCCAGCTGACCAGACCTGAAAGACGCACTGTTGTGGTGTGTTTTTAGCTTCCGGGTCCCTTCCTCAGGTGTGCCAATATTCCCTTCTCCCTTCCCCCTCGCCCCTTGCTGAGTGTGCCCTGTCAATCAGGCTTAACATTCCAGCAAGGCGTCGTGTGGTTGGTCAAGTTCAAAGGATGCCGCTCAGGCCTGGGGGACATTGGCCCGTATAGGTGTCCCTAGTCCCTTGAGACCCTGCCCCTTCCACCTGGTTGGTAGCTCACCTGTCCCCTCCCCTTCCCCTGTCCCTGAGCTTAAAAGGTTAATCAGACCATGCGGCCAGGATTCTGTTGGAGCAGTTGCCCCGGTTCAGACCTCTGTAACCATGGAATAAACATCTGGACATTAAACCCTCCAGCGGAATCCTCTCCTTTCTCTCTTCACCATTGCCAGAAGCTCTCTCTCCTGAGGTAAACGGAGTTCCTGACAAGCCTGGACTTGTTCAGTGCCCTGCTGCAATCTCCAGCAGCCAAGGTATCTCTGGGGTGATTTACACCACAGTGCCGCCTTTGGCCCAGCAGCGAGGGTCAAACGGGCCCAGGCACCATCTAACTGGTAATATTTGGATTCCTATTCCAATAACGCACCTCTGGAAATCCAGACTGGGAACATTTTACAGATGGAAGCAGCATCATGAAAAATGGCAAAAGAATTATGAGCTCTGCAGTGACCACGCAGGATAAGGTGATCCAGGCAAAGGCCCTGCCAGCAGATGTGTCATCACAGAAAGACAAACAGATTGCACTGACAAGAGCCCTAGACCTGAGTGAAGGAAAGAAGGTAAATATATGGACTGACTCTAAATATGCATTTAGTGTTGTCCATGCCATCTGGAAGGAGAGAGGACTTCTGAACCCTCAAGGTAATCAAATCAAACATGCTGAACAATGTTGCAGTATGGTAGAAAAATCATAAAGAAAAGCTTCATAAAATCAAGCCTGGTCTCCTGGAATCAGTGGCTGGCCTTGTCAAAGCTAGCATTTTGTAAGTTCCCATGTGAAAGCAATCCTGTTGTGAGCAATTTGTTAATATTACAAGCTATTCCTGAGTAAAAAAACAACTTGCACCTGTATAAACTGCTTTTTACACTGTTAGATAGAAAAATGAAAACTATCTTTCACAAACATCTTCCCTGCACATATACACAGAGAGTTTGAGTGACCAATCAATAGAGAAAAACAACTTATTACTAACCAATAAAAGTTATTGGCAAGAAAATTACTAACCAATTGGAGTCCCACACGAGGTCTGTAAAACTGTATAAAAAGGAATTATGTGAATTAATAATGGGCTTTTTCCACCATGAAGAAAATGAAGTCCCATGTGATTTATTCCTGTAGAACAAATACTTGCCCTCTTAGAGAGCATTAAAAAACCCTGCAGAAGTAGCTATCATGCATTGTAGAGGTCACCAAAAAGAGAAAACCACTCCAGAATTGAGAAATCGCTTTGCTGATAAAGCAGCAAGAGGAATGGCAGAAAAAGGTATTCTCCCAGTAATTCCACAAAAAGATTGATTTGTCAGAGTTCACCCCAAAATATGAACAAGCAGACCACAAACTAATTAAGTTTCTTAAAGCTGAGATCACAGAAAGTGTATGAGCTGTTACACCAGCAAATCGGGTGGTAGTCCCACCCCTGATCGTTCAGGAGATAGCTCAGAGTGAGAGAGTGGAAATTATCCAGAGTAGAAATCCATTTTGATTTAGTTAAAATGTACATCTTTGAATAAGAGATAAGGGGGGGGGGGGCTTGAACTTTGAAGCCTGTGGCTTGCAAACATAGCTGTTTGGTCTGACTGCCTGTTCTCGCAAAAACCTATGCTCAAAGAAACTGCTTCAGCCAAAGGACAAACAGTCGAAGAGACTGCGGGAGGCAAGGCAGGGTGACTCAGGATTTTTTTCTGTACTTTCTGATAAAAAACTAGCTGCAAGGGTGTCCTGGTTTAGGGCAAATTAGGAAGAAAACCTCCAAAAGGGGGCTCCTCCAGAAAGCAAACCCACACAGCCCCTCCCCTCAACTGATTTGGGAAGGATTCTTCAGAGAAAAGTGGAAAGAACCTGTTAATTTAACAGGCACAGCACCACCCAGCACACAAAATGAACAATATCAGATGACAAAACTCTTTCACCACTCTGAAGAGATTACAAATACAGAAAGTCTCTCCTGGGAGTGGTCACTCTGTTATTGGTCCCTCTGGCACTGAGAATGGCTGCTGCAGGCCACAAAGTGCAAACTCTCAGTGTTTCTCAGGTCCCAGTCTGGAGCAGGTTTGAATGGTTCCAAGAAAAGGGAGAGGAGAAACAGTCCAGGTGTGAAAAATGTGTATTTTATGATTGACTTTTTGCAAATATTAAAATTAATATTATATGTGTTTTGTTAGAAAGTAACGCTGTATTAATTCTCTGAAGTAGTGTGGTAAATATAGTTTTAGGTTATAACAAAATGCTAAAATAGAAACTATGCTATGTAGGATACTTTTTTCTAAAGAAAGGACTCACAGCGAGATAGCAGCCACAGGACACCTAAATCTTTCAGAGAAAGAGAATTTATTGCCCCATTATCAGGAGAAACAAACTTCTTCCCACCTCGCACAGCCAGGATGATGCCATTAGTCTTATGAGAAAGAAGTTGATGATGACCAGACAGAATCTTGTATTTGAAAGGAATCTATGCATCATGTATGAGGTGTGTGACTATGCAACAGGCTATTGTTTTTAAGGGTTAATCCTTTGTTAACGGGTGTCCTTTTTTGGGCTTATGCTGCCCAGAAAAAGGTACCTGGGTGTCCATAACTCTTTGTTTCTTTTGTCTCATATTGTCCTCATTCAAATTGTCCAAATTATTGTTACTCTAATTGTATTACTATTTTTATAACCATGTTATTACTATTAAACTTTTAAAATTTTAAAAACAATTGATTGGTGTTTTTCACACAGGGAAAATTCAGACTGCCTAGCTAAACTAACTAACAAGCAAAAGCAAGAGCAAAAGCGAAGGCAAGAGCAAAAAGCAAAAGCAACCTTATGTACTGCGCCATCTGTGTCCCACCAACTCTGGGGGAGTGAGCAGGCTGTTAACAAAACAAAACTTTGCTTTTCAGAGCCAGTCTTGAAGGCACAGAACACAATACCCAGCATAAACAGAACAGACAACTGGGGATACAAGCATCATAACGTCATCCTAGGACAAAGGGTAACTAGCTGCAAGTGTAACACAAACCCAGTAAAATGTTGTATGTATGAACCTTTTGGGAAATTCCATGCATATAGATTATAAGGGAAATAAAAAATGGATCTGGAGTTCCCAGAGGTAAGCATGTCTTTTAAGGGGAGTGATCCCCACATGCGTCCAGCGCTGTAATAAACATACCAGCTTTACAACTTTTACAAAGTTATAGAGTTTGTTTTCTTTTTCCGCAATTCATTATGGTGAGCCAGCCTGGAGATTTTCTGTCCTGGCAGGGGCAGAGGGGAGAACGGACCCCCAGGATGTTCCCTGGAGGGGCTCCACTTTGTCCCAGCTTGCCTCCTGCAGAGACAGACAAGGACCTGCTGGTGTGCGGATAAATGGTATGTATCGAAGGGCCCTGGGGGTGAGAGTGATAGGACTGCTGGGTAAGTCACTCAGAGATGTCTGAGTGGGCAGCCTCGTTCCTGTGCCTGCAGGCAGCCATTGGCTGATAGAGAGGCTGGAGACAGGTTCATTGTTTGATAGGGCGACCGCTAGTGACTCTGGGGTTGAGTCGAGTGAACCCGAAGTTTGTGTGCTTGTGGTGTCCGGACACTGTATGGTTAATGTATTGTGTGTTTAATGTTAATGTGCTTGTAATCGTGTGAGTGCATGGTGTATGAAAGAGAGAGCGAGTGAGTGAGTGTACCCCATGGCATGAGGAGGGAAGTTCTACCT
This sequence comes from Zonotrichia leucophrys gambelii, assembly GCF_028769735.1. NCBI lineage: Eukaryota > Metazoa > Chordata > Aves > Passeriformes > Passerellidae > Zonotrichia > Zonotrichia leucophrys. The sequence goes on along the minus strand of NC_088199.1, from coordinate 2,978,196 downwards.
GTGTCTGAAGCAGCCGGGTGAGGCCTGGGGCACCAGCTGGGGCAGACTGTGGGGGCAGGGAGCAGAGAAGTGGAACAAGGGGAGAAACGTGGGTGAGGACATTTATTGTGTTTAAAGGTGATGATTTGTGTAGATTGTGAAGATTTTAACCGTGGCTAGACGAACTCAGGGGGTTCCTCTGCCCCAGTAGTTTGGACTTGATCCCTGGAATTTTACTGTGTGCTGTTGTTTTGATTGTGTCCAGAGAGTTTGAGGACCAGAGGAAACTGATGTGGGTAGATGCTGAAGTATTGTATGCTGGGTTGTGTTGAGAAAAGTGGGCACTCTAAGAGATACCCCTTTCCTGGTGAGTTTGTGTGGTACTTCCCCTGCATTGTGGTAATTTGATTCTCGGGATTGTAGGGTTGTGTTTGTGGAGATTTTAGGATTTTGTTTGCAACAAGTGTAGCATTTTACTCAGAAAAACTGCAGTATGGTGATTGATGTCTAACTGTGGTAAAACTAATTAAAGGAATTCCAATTTCCCCTCCTACAGCAACTTAAGCCCTGACTCTCGTGAATTTGAGATACAGGATGGGGTGGGGCAGGAGGGTCCTATGTTTGTAGGCATATCAGAGTTTTTGCTGTAACAAGCACAGCCTTTGTAAGGCAGCAAAGTAAGTGTCAGTGGAAACAGCACTTTAATTAGATTGTTCAGGAAGAGAACTGGAAAAGACTGAGATTTTGTAAAACAGAGTTTAGGTGGAGGAGACCAAGACAGGCATTTTGTCATTTGTATTACTATAAGGAAACAGGCTACTCAGAGAGCTATAAGGATTTTATTAGCAACCAGTCGCGAGAAGCAAAGAAGTAACAGGGTGTTTGAATTATTAGAAAAGAGAGTTTCAAGTAATTTAAGAAACCCAGCAGAAATAATTAAAGCTGAGTGTGATCAGCCTATTTATACCCCAAGACTTTGAATTAAGACACAGAGTTGGGATGGAGTAGAAAGAAGGGAACTAAGAAAATAGAGTTTTTAGCAGACATGGGAGCAGCATACTCAGTGTTAAATAAAGCCTAACAGAAGATTATGTTATGGTAAGGGGGCAACTGGCCAATCTGAAAAAACGTACTTTGCAAACCATCAAAATATTCATAGGTTTTTGTATATGCCCAACTCTCCAAAGGTCTTGTTGGAGCAACTAAAAGCGAAGATCACATTTAAAGATGGGGAGATTATTTTGGAGGTAAATGATCAACAATATGTAGACATTCTAGGCTTAATTGTAACAATTAGTGCAACTGAAATTGAAAATAAGGATGAAATTAACAAGAAAATAATGGATCCAGTGTTTTATGGGGTATGGGCTTCTAACATACCAGGGAAGGCAGAGAATGCACCTCCTGTGCAAGTTAAGGAAAACAACCAGCTAGGGTCAGGCAGTAAAAGCCTGATCTGCACCTGGTGGTCACAAACCCACACACCTTGCTAACACATTTAACACCTCAGCTAACCTGGTTTACCGTTTTAGTTCTGAAAGATGCCTTCTTTTGCCCCACTATCCACGAAGCCAGACAGAAAATTTTTGCATTCAAATGGGAAAGCCCTAAAAGCAGGCAGAAAACCCAGCTCACATGGATTGTGTGCCTCAAGGCCTTCAAGGCTTCAAAATTCCCCCCCTCTGTTTGGGGAACAACTTGCAAAAGATCCAGAGTCCTGGGAAGCTCCACAGGAAGAAGGAAGAAGCCTTTTAAATTTCCTAGGACTCCAAGGATAGAGAGTATTAAAGAAAAAGGCACAGGTAGTGACCAGGGGTACAAGGTTACTGCTGGGTGACAGACTTTAGGGCAGGCTCGCATGGAAGCCATATGCCAAATCCCGAAACCCCAGACGATAAAGGTACTCCAAACCTTCTTAAGCATAGCAGGGTGGTGCAGGCTGTGGGTTTATAATAAGGGACTGTTGGTCAAATAGAGATCTCCAGTGGACAAAGGAAGCAACATGGGCCTTTCACTAGCTAAAGAGTGCCCTCATGTCAGCTCCAGCTTTGGGACTTCTGGATGTAAGTAAACTATTCTTTCTATTTGGGTCCATATTGGAGAACAGTTGCTTACTTTTCCAAGCAACTAGATGCAACGGCCAAGAGATGACCAGGTTGCCTCAGAGCTGTAGCAGCAGTCGAGCAGAATGTGCAGAATATTCAAGAAGCATGCAAGTTTACCCTGGGACAGAAAATGACTGTGCTAGTGTCCCAGACAGTGTCTGTAGTACTTGAAGTGAAGGGTGGCCACTGGCTTTCACCATAGAGGTTCCTAGAATACCAGGCAATCATGATGGAAGAAGAACTAATATTGTCAACCCAGCCTCTTTTCTCAGTGGAAATCAAGGAGAAACAGTACACCACAATTGCCTGGAGACCATTGAAGCTACTCACTCCAGCCACCCAGACTTAAAGGACCCTCCTTTGGACGATACAGAGACCTGGTTCACTGACTGGAGTAGCTACGTTGCCAGTAACAAAGCAACATACTGCATACGCAGTGATTACCTGCAGAGAGGTAATAGAATCTGGACCCTTACCAACAGATAACTCTGCACAGAAGGCTGAGATAATTGCACTGACTTGTGCCTTAGAAATGGCAAAAGGAAAAAGAATAAACATCTATACAGACTTGGGATATGCATTTGGAGTTGTACATGCACATGGAGCCATCTGGAGAGAGAGGGGACTGCTGACCTCACAAGGAAAGAACATCAAATATGTGCAAGAGAAAATCCAGCTGCTGGAAGCAGTTCAGCTGCCTGAAAAGATGGCAATTATGCATATTAAGGCACACCAGAGAGTGAGCTCATAATTGGAAGAAGGAAATGAGCTGGCGGATAGAGAGGCAAAGGAAGCAGCAAAAGGTGAGGTAACTATTGAAGGAGCTCTAATTCCAGATGGACAAATTTCCCTTGAAGGTAAGCCAGAATATAATAAGAAAGATAGAAAACTAATCAAAGATCAAAAAGGGACATGCAACCAAGAAAGGTAGGCTACCATTGAAGAGACACTGGTAATCGCTTCCCATTTGTTATGGTCACTAGTAAGGGAGGAGAACCAAAAAAACACACTGGGGAATAGATACCCTGAACACCTATTTGATTGAAAGAATCATTGCCAGGAATCTATATGCCACTATTACTCAAGTGACTCAACAGTGTGATCTTTGCCTCCAGACTAACCCCAAAAATATCCCCAGACCAAAACTTAGTCAGACTGGGAGGAGCCATGGGCCTGGACAGCAGTGGCAAATTGACTTTTCAGAACTACCAAGGAAAGAGGGTTATCAGAATTTATTAGTATCGACAGATACATTTTTCAGGGTGGCCAGAAACATTCCCCACCAGAACTGTCAAGATTCAAGAGGTGACCAGGGTATCATTACAAGAAATATTACCATGCTTCCGAGTTCCAGCCACAATATCCTCAGATAGAGGATCACATTTCATTTCCAAAATAGTGCAACAGATTAGTAGCCACCTGGGCATAGATTGGGAACTTCACACTCCATACCGCCCCCAATTAAGAGGCCAAGTGGAGAAAATGAATCATTTGGTAAAGCAGCAGATTGTAAGATTGGGGCAGGAAGTTAATCTAACCTGGCCCCAAGCTCTTCCATTGGCACTGTTGTGAATTCGAACTAAATCTAGAAATAAAGAAAGGCTGAGTCCTTTTGAAATGCTTCATGGAAGACCATATGGAATACAAAAGGGAATATCCACCCAAATTGAGGAGGTTACACTGGCCACCTACATGGTGGCTTTAAGCAAACAGCTCAGAGAAATTGAGAAACACGTGGCTGGAACTCGGAGCAAGGAGCTAGATGGACCAGTAGATAACATACAGCCTAGAGATTATGTATATGTTAAGTTTCTTACAGAAAAGACTTTGGAACCACAGTGGGAAGGACCATTCCAGGTGCTTCTCACCACCTTCACCGCAATCAAGATCAAGGAGCAGAATGCCTGGATCCACCACTCTCGAGTGAAGAAGGCCCCAGAAGCCCCTTAGAAAGTGACACCAAGAGACTAAGAACTGAGACTAAAATTTACTTCGGCAAAATGAGTATATTGCGGCCGGGGGTAGTTTATAATTTCATTTACAAAATTGTTTTGTGTATGATTATAATTGGAGTCTTAGAATTAGACAGCACCTCTATCCAAAGCGATGCTGAATGGCCTTGGTCCCAGGTGTTACATGGCTTTGCAAGGGTTCCTCAGGGTGAGAGAGATAGACGAGAATCTTGGCTTCATGATCAGAAGGCTGGATTTATTATTTTATGATATATGATACATTATGACTATACTAAAAGGAATAGAGAGAAAAGTTCCTAAGCTGCTATGCTAAGAATAGAATAGGAATATAAAAACAAGAGAGCTCTCGGTGAATCTGTCCCAGAGAGCTTGGTCCTGTGATTGGCCCTTAATTGTACACATGGAACATGAGCCAATCACAAGTGCACCTATTGCATTCCACAGCAGCAGATAATAATTGCTTACATTCTTCTTCTGGGCCCTCAGCTTCCCAGAAGGGGAAAAATCCTAAAAGAAAGGATTTTTATGAAAAGATGTCTGTGACACCCAGGCTTTTAATCAGTATACTAGATCCATGGGAGAACCTTCTGAGATAAAAGATTTAAACCTTTCCATTGTAGTAATCCATGGGAATCAGGTATATGAGGAGCAGGAGTGGCAGGAACGGGCACTGTGGACAGTTCAAGGGAATTGCTAATGCAAATTAATATCTCAAAACTCCAATTAGACTGCTCCTCTTTCCTAAGGAGGAGAGATCTGGACAACATGGTTACACAGACAAGTACACCTCAGAAGCAGAATAAGAAGGGATCTAACTGGGATATTAGGAACAGGGTTGGGAGTTGTAAATGAAATTGATTCAGAAATACTAATTAACAAGCTGGCCACTGCAGCAGGTGGTCTAGCAAAATTCAAACAGCTTTTACAGTCATCTCTATTGGCATTAAGAACTAGCCAGTGGCAGATTTCAAAAGTACTGCCAAAGTGGGAGAAGGCCAGGGACCAAGACCACAAGTTAATAGTAGAAGTGCTTAGTATGGTTCAAGATAATGTGTCTTTAGCTTTCAGTTGCATATAAGCACAGTTATGGATGCAGGCAACAGCAGCTTTAATCATACGGGAAGAGGGTGAAGGTAATTTTCCAGCTGAAATTCAGAAGGTTGTCTGGGATAATGCAATTGATTTTGAAAGGAAGTTTCAATCCTGGTGGACTATGGTGAATTTCACCTATGATCCTGTTTCTAATGTGGCCACTGCCTTTGTGCTTACCATACGTAATGCCACTGTTTATGTTATCCATCCCATCACTGCACTACGATTAAATCATAAGAAAACGGTGCTCTACCCTTTAGAACATAGAGTGTGGGCATGAAAGGTGAATGAAAAGTGGCAAACAGTAAACTTAGAATTATGTGCTACAAGGGAACAACTAGGATTAATTTGTGAAAGCAGTACTATTAATGCTCAAGATGTGTGTCTTGAACCTGAACAAAGTATTTGCCACTTCAAGATTTATGCAGTCACTGATCAGAAAACTGTACTTGTATATACTGGTAAAGGTTGTGCATGCTTGAGAAGTGCTTATGCTATTGCAAAAATTGATAAAAACTATGTTAGTTTGCCTAGTAGAAATCATTCTAATTTTTGTATTTGTAATTTTGTTAAGATTATCAAGTGCGATTTTTCATACTTGGCCCCAGTGACATCCCACCAGTTAATTAAAACCAATGACACAATGTATCGCAGACTATCACCTACTCCTATTGGAATGGACCTCACATTAGTAAAACAATTACCTATTAGAGATCTTGAAGAAAATCCAAAAAAATCAGAGAAAGAACCCTAATTATTGTCTGATATGATAGAAAAGAAATAACCAGAATTCTGCAAAAAAATAAAACAAAATGCAGATCATCACTGGTGGTCTGTAATCTTTGGGTGGTCACTAACTGCAAATGGGATCTTTAATAAGTTGTGTCACCCCATTGTAATTTTGTTAATATTAGTTGGAGTAAGTTTAGGGTTATCCTTTATATTGGTAATTTGGAATTGGAGAATACTGCAGCGAGTGGCTGTGTTAACCTCCTTATCAAATGTACATGGTAAAGCATTAAGAGACACTTATTATCATAAGAATTTGCATTAAGTCAAAGAATTTACTTATTTTATTTAGGAAAGGGGGGGAATGAGACAGAGTGGAAATTATCCAGAGTAGAAATCCATTTTGATTTAGTTAAAATGTACATCTTTGAATAAGAGATAAGGGGGGGGGGGGCTTGAACTTTGAAGCCTGTGGCTTGCAAACATAGCTGTTTGGTCTGACTGCCTGTTCTCGCAAAACCTATGTTTGAAGAAACTGCTTCAGCGGAAGGAGAAACAGACTATGAGACTGCAGGAGGCAAGGCAGGTTGACCCAGGAATTCTTTCTGTACTTTCTGATAAAAAACTAGCTGCAAGTTTAACTAGCTGCAAGTGTAACACGAACTCAGTAAAATGTGTATGTGTGAACCTATTGTGCAATTTCATGCATATGGATTAGTAAGGGAGATAAAAAATGGATCTGGAGTTCCCAGAGGTAAGCATGTCTTTTAAGGGGAGTGATCCCCACATGCGTCCAGCGCTGTAATAAACATACCGTCTTTACAACTTTTGCAAAGTTATGGAGTTTGTTTTCATTTTCTGCAATTCAAGGGAGAACATGAAAACACACATTTCAGGGCTGAAAATCTTTTGAAACATCTAAAAAAGGTAGTAATAGGAACGAGAATGACTGATATTGTACAATCAGTAGTGAGCAAATGTGAAATCTGCTGTAAAAAACCACCCTGACACGAGGAAAAGAGTTCTGCTAGGAGTAACAAATGCAGGGGTTCTTCCTGGAGATTACTGGCAAATAGATTTTGCAGAGTTACCACGCAAAGAGGGATACCAGTACATACTGGTATTAATTGACACCTTCAGTGGATGGCCGGAAGCTTACCCCTGTTGCACTAACACAGCCAAGGAAGTAGTAAAAGTTTTGCTCAATCATATAATTCCAAGGTTTGGAGTTCCCTTGTGGATGTCATCCAACAGGGTACCACACTTTGTTGCAACTGTGGTTAAGGAAGTTAGCTGGATTTTGGGAATGACTTAGGATCTGCATACACCTTATAGACCCCAAGTGAGTGGTAAAATTGAACATATGAATGGAACCCTTAAAACACAAATTAGTAAAATTTATTGGGAAACATCCATGACATGGGTTCAACCCTTGCCTATAGCTTTACTGAGAATCCACATAGAACTAAGGTGGAGGGTTAACATCAGTCCCTATGAAATACTGTATGGCAGACCATATCAGATTCCGCACGTTCCAGGTGAAATGCACATGATGTAAGAATCCGTGTATCTCGGGCTGTTGTATGGGTCCAATCCGGCTAGCTCAGACCCTGGCCCACACGGTCTTACATGGACAAAGTAAAAGACGAGAAGCGCTCCTCACGTGGGGACGAGTGTCCTGTTTATTGGCTTGGGAATGGACACTTCTGGCTCTGGTGACCAGCCAGGTGGGAAAGAGAGCATGACATTCCTGCAGTGGACTTTTATACCCAAGGGGATGGGGGCAGGGCAATAGGACCGCAGCCAATGGGATACCATTGAGGAGGGGCGAGAGGAGGGGTAACCAGGGAACAGACCACCAGGGGGTATAGCAGAGGGGTGCATAAGGGAAAGACCATGTGATAGGAGAGGGGAAATAACAATCCACATGACATAACATACTCAGTACAAATTTCCCATCACCCAGTGCAAAACAACAACTAAATAAACTATTTAGAGCAATATGACACTTCCCCCTTTTCTGTTAACTAAAATTAAAAGGAAATGCATTGGACGGTTTCTGCTGCAGATTATGAATTTGTCCACTACTCATGATTCGCAGGTCTGTCAATTTGCTTTAGTTCCACAAACTCTGTGCGGTTGACTTCTGAGGTAGTAGAGACCAAACTGTTGATAGCCTTTAAAAGTATGCGACATAGAATCCCGAATGCTAACATGACTAGGAAAAGAACAACAAAAAACAACAAAATTGTCCTAATTATAGAAGTCCACCACCCTGAGAGTCCACAGTCCTTGAACAATCCGCTGAACCAGTCCCCAGATTCCTGCTTGACTTGTCTGATCAGGCTTCTCACTTCTCGGAGAGCCAGGTGGACATTGGGTGCTTTTGATGCTAGGTTCAGGCAGCACAGTCCTTCAAATTCCTGACACTCGTGTCCATGCAGGAGCAGGAGGAAATCTATGGCCGCACGATTTTGGAATGTGGCCTGTCTGGTGATTTCCTCATCCTCTAGGAGGGAGCTGAGGGCCATGTATGTCAAGTTTGCCTGTTTGACTACCCAGCACTCTAGGTGGCCCAATTCACCTAGAGCCTTGGCTGCTGCAACCCATGGAAGGAACAGGGATACAGCAACTCTTTTTGACTTGGCCCAATGGAAGATTTCTGCATCACAATTTGGGTCCAAATTGTCTACGCTTCTCTTATGAATTTTGCTGACTGAATTGTTCTTATGAGTCCACTCGCCAATCATGGTTTGGTTGGGTGCCAACAGGGACAACCGCCCGATGGTACATGGCCCTCCTAAAAGCTGAGAAGGGATTCCTGCCCATGCCCGGTCTCCACAGATTAAAAACAAACCTTTGGGGAGGCTCTTGGGATGTGAATGGTCTGGATTGTCTGCTGCAACATGGCTTAAAACTTTACACCACCTTTTGGCAGTGAATTCCTCTCGGTACTGTTTAATGTTGTTAAAAGGTTTGGTGTTGGAACGTGGGATAAAGAAGAAGTGTATGCAGTATGGTGCAGGGGAGGAGCCCAACAGCTCTAACTCTTGAGGCTCCTGAGCAGCTCTGGGTAACTTTGGCAGCCACTCTTCTATGGGGCTTTTAATCATTACAGCTCGCTGGTGACAGATATTGCGTGGTTGTGTGATTTGGTCTGGGACTTGGGGGAGGTATAGACGTATCTAACTTGTCTGTAAACTCTCCAGCTTGCAATGGAATCCCTACCAGGCAGGTAGACATGGGGTCTTCCGCTGCTGCTGTGGACAGGCATATATTTTCCTGTTGGAGCATCTGTGCCAGGGTAACCCAGATGTTTTGGTGTGGCTGAGGAATGATCCACGCAGCTGTCAGACTGCTTAGCGCAAACAGGATGGCAACACGGACATGGCTCGTTGTGAGGTTAGGTGGGAGGTAGATTTCCACAAAGGAAAACAAACATTTTTTTTAAAAAAACATATTCAAGTTCATGGGTCTGCCGGAATGCAGCTAACTCTCTTAGGAAGATTCTTTCTCCTTTTTCCAGCGGCGTCTTCTCTTTGAGGCGACAGCTGCTTGCTTCTTATCCCCGTCTGCTGGAGCTGGATTTTTGGGGACGAAAGGTTTTACCCGCTTTTGGGGTATCCATTGAGGGCCTGAGGGGGTGGATACACACGCGTAACCACACCCCCAGGTGACAATCTCATAAGGACCCTTGGTTTTCCAAGTTTCTGGGTCCTTAATGAGAACTCGTGGACACTGTGACAACTTAAACCGGTTGTTATTATTGAAATGACGTATTACTGGAGGATTCATGTTTTCAAATGAACAATTCAGAAAATTAATGGTAAATAGGGCTTTGCAGAGCTTTGGTTGTGGAGTCATCCACGCTGCAGAATTACTCTGCCTAGCCAGGACTTCTTTGAGTGTATGGTGGGCACGCTCGAATCACAGCTTGACCTGTGGGGGAGTGGGGAATGCCTTTCTTGTGCTCCACTCCCCACTTGCTAGACAAACTCTAGGAACTCCTTGGAGGCGTACGCTGGGCCATTGTCAGTTTTAATGTCCCTAGGGATCCCCAATACTGAAAAGGCTTGCAGCAAGTGTTGTTTGGCATGCACAGCCCTTTCCCCTGCATGGGCAGAGGCATAAACCGCACCTGAGTATGTGTCTACGCTGACGTGTACATATTTCATGCGACCAAAACTGGGAATGTGTGCGATGTCTGTCTGCCACACTTTTCAGCTCCCAAGGCCTCGGGGGTTAACCCCAACACACAGTGATGGCACTGCCTGAAGCTGGCAATTGGGACAGGTGGCCACAATGGCTCGAGCATGACTTCGAGTTAGCTGGAACTGATGGATTAGACCTGGAATATTTTGATGGTATTGCTAGTGACTTAGCTTTGCCTGTTGAAAGATATCCAGAAGGCGCGCCATTTCTGCTGGGGCAGCAAGGGAATCTGCTTTGCAATTACCTTCTGCAACCTCACCTAGCAAATCGGTGTGTGACCTCACGTGCATCACATAGAAAGGGTGCTCCCGCTGCGAAACTAAATAAATTAGTTTTGAGAGCAACCTGAAGAGATGCTCATTCTCGATGTCTTTGAGAACTGCCTACTCCACCCTGGACACTACTCCCACCACATAGGCTGAATCTGTAACCAAATTAATTGGCTCCAAGAACTTCTCAAAGGCTCTCACGACTGCAGCCAGTTCAGTGATCTGGGGTGACCCCTCCACAAACTCAACATCAGCTTCTCAATTCTGGGTCTGGGGATTTCTCCAAGTCATCACCGACTTGTGGGATGCCCCGGACACATCAGTGAACACTGTAAGTGCCTTGACTGGCCTACGACTCCTTTTCTCAGGAGCAATGAGGTGGAATTCCTCGTTGAACAGCTTGTGTGACAGGGCTTGGACTGATACCTGTCCAGTGTAGCTGTCCAGGGATAGCTGGTGACTGGCATTACTCTGGAGCAGGTCCTAGAACCTTTTTTTGGTCAACCTCTCGGGAGAGTTCTTTCCCTCCTTAGAAAGGTTGACTGGAAGGTGAATACACTGAAAGTAACAACCAGCCAGCTCACTCATTCTTACTCTGGCCTTCCAGATCAGCTGAGCTATCAGTTCCTGTGGCTATGTGATGGTTTTGGATCACTGATGGTAGAGGAAAACCCACTCTATGATTAGAAGTGGATCCTTCTGCCCTTCAAACCACTGGAATATCAACCCATTTATGTGTGATAACTTGCCCAAAACAATGAATTCAAAAGGCAGCTCAGGCTTATAAGGATGAGCCTGCCTCTCGGCCAAAGCCTTCTGCACTTTTTGGAAGGTGGTTTTTGCCTCTGGAGTCAGTTTTTTGGGAGAGGCTAGCTCTCTCTCCCCCTTCAGTAAATTGAGATGGGGAGCTAGGTCCTCATTGGTGAGGCCCAGCCAAGGCCTGACCCAGTTCAAAGACCCACACAAGGAATGGAGATCTGCCAGGGTTTTGGGATCACTCTTAATTTCCAATTTCTGCGGAACAATGGTCAGCGCAGTGATTTACAAGCCCAGGTAATTCCAAGGTGGCATCCTCTGAACCTTATCTTCCTGCAGTTGGAATCCAGCAGAGGTTAAAACTTTACCCACTAGGCCAAGTGTGTCTTGGAGTATTATGTCATCGGGGGCACACACAAGCACATCATCCATGTAGTGTAGGATGATTGCCTCCTTTTTCTGCGTGTGCACTGGGGACAGCAATGAAGCCAGGTACCCCTGGCAGATGGATGGACTGCATTTCACCCTTGAGTCAATACTTTCCAGTGGTAGCGCTTCATTGGGGCTTTTCGATTGATGGTGGGAACCGAGAAGGCAAACCGTGGTGCATCCTCTGGGTGTAGGGGGATATGGAAGAAACAGTCCTTGATGTCTAGGACAGACAATTGCCAATTTTGGGGGAGCATCGTTGGGGAGGGCATCCCTGGTTGGAGAGACCCCATGACCACAATTATCTTGTTTATTTCTCTTAAATCATGGAGGAGCCGCCACTTATCCTTCCCTGGCTTTTTTATTACAAAGACCGGGGAATTCCAGCAGCTAGTTGTCTCTTCAATGTGTCCTTTAGCCAATTGTTCTGCCACAAGCTCCTCAAGCTCCTCTGTCTTTTCATGACTTAGTGGCCACTGTTTTACCCAGACTGGATCATTTTTCAGCCATGTTAACTTGTGGGGTGTCTTAGGGATGACCAATTTGATCCCCCCACTGCAACATGGTGTCTCTACCCCACTAGGGAGCTTTGTAATTAGTAACAAATGGACGGACACTGGCCAATTTTCCGCCTGGTCCCTCAATTTGCACCATGCTTTTGATATCTTTGCCAATGCGAATCCTCCTACACCTTGGATTTGACCAGCCGTGGGCAGCAAATCCCAGTGTAACAGGCACAACATTTCAGGTATGATTGTCACATCTGCCCCTGTGTCAAGCAACCCTTCCACGTGGAGGTGTTCTGTTCCACGCATTAGGTTGCATCCCATAATGGCTTTGTCCTCGCCAACCACTTCTGCCCAGTATACACCTGGCGCCTTGTCATCTACTGAAATTTCTGCTGGAACAGGAATGGCCTGGGCGATGATTTGCCCCTTGGCCAAATAGAAGGGTGGCTGTGGACAGTACGCCAGGAGAATGTGGTTAGGTATGTCCCCTTTGATGGTCATGGGAGCCACCTCAATCTCCATGGGTGTGTGTGATTTGCGGAGAAAGGAAGAAACCTCACAACTTGTAAAAGTTGTAAAGCCCGGTATGCCTTTATTACGATGCGCGTCGGACGCAAGCCTCCCCAAAAGGCATGCGTGCCCCCGGAGACTTCGAGTCCTCTTTTTATCCCCCTTCCAAATGCATATGCATACAGTTTCAAAATAAGTTCATACATATTCATTCCGCGTGGCATTTAGCACTAATTCTTCTTTATCAGAGGAATTTCTAGGTCGGGGACTGATTGACCTCGTGGTTTTTCTGTTTTTCTTTCTCTGTCTCCTTGCTGTCTCTGGAATGCGGCCTCTCCTTCAGCTTTAGCTCCACAGACCCTTCACCTCTCCCAGACACTTCACCTAGTTCAGGATGGATCCTTACTCTGTCTCATGTGTGCAGTGTCCCCAATAACAAAGTACTCACTGTCCAATCTTGTGCGATCTTTTGTCAAGTTCTGTGAGTCCTCTGGTAGATCCACTCCAATGACTGTCCACTGGGTAGACCTGAAAACAAAAGCTTTGGTGGTCACAAGCTTGAAACACTTGTGAGACCACCAGATTTTATCTTGTATACAGTTATTTTGTTTTCCCGCACCCCGCTTTCCTTCTTCCCCCTTTTCTGTTTTGAGGGAGGTTTTCCCCTTAGGGAAGCTGGCTGCATTAATGTCGTGGCGCAGGGCGGGTGCACGCTCGCGTTGTAGTTTTTTGGTGTGAAGGGTGTCTTTAGTTGCTGGTTTTGTTGCTGGCTTTGGGGGCAGTCTTGGGCAAAGTGTCCTGGTTTTTTGCATATGAAGCAAATGACATATTGAAGTTGTTTGTTGGAGAATTTTGCTCAGACATGGCTTGAAGGAAAAAAGGCCATGAACATATACAGCTGGTTAAAAAGTAAAAGGCAGCTGTAAGCAGCAGGTTCTCAGGCTTTTTCCTTAACAACAGTAAACACCATGTCCTTGAGTAGTGATGAGAAAGCATGGTGGAAAACATGGAGGCCTTGAGAATAATAAATAACAAGTCAATAACAGGATGAGAAAAACAAGTATTAGTCTCAACAAGAAAACCACAGGTTTCGGCAACAAAGTAGGGGTTGGTGTGTAATCTGTGGCCAATGATGAGCTCGGGTTTTGTAATATGTATAAGCTTAATTAACACCACTATAAAAGTGTGTAAGTGAGATCAATAAATCGGAGTTCGATGCTGATCAATTAGGATGGGTCGACTCCCTTTACTTCCTCAGTTGTTCTGGTGACATCTGTTGCCTTCTGACTCCTGGAGATACAGCTGCCACAGTCTCTGCATTTGTCGGTCTTGACCACGCCTCCAGTGCAACAAACAGTTCCACCTTCCTAGCACACGCTTCAATCATCTCTGGCAGTGTAGGTGGGGGGTTGAGAGGCAGTCCCAGGAGCACCCTGCTGCAGACTTCATTGGCATTCCTCTGTGCCATCTCTTTCACTATCTCCACTTGTGTATTGGGGTCCCATACTTTTTCTCTCAACCTGTGCACAGAGCACGTCTGTCGAGAGAAGGAGACCAGGACACCAGATGGTTCATCACAGGTCCAGTTTATTGAAGAAAGCATCAAACACTTATACAGCAAATAATAAGCTTATGAATATTCTGTAATTTACACCGTCCATTGGCCACACCACAACACCAGCTCTTCCCCATTCCTTAGGGGTTACATCTCTCTTTTCTCATGTCTCTTTCACTATTTGTTATCATACTACAGCTAAGCCCAAGGACACGCTATCTTGCAGGTGCAGGACTTGGAATTAGCCACGGCCTTGTACTTTTCCAGTCTCTAGCCAGCTAAATTCCCAACATTTCCCCTGTTTTTATTTTTTGGGAAAAGCAAAATTCTGTGGGCTAACTGTGTCATGCTCTTTGCAACACAAGAATAGGCAATTCTAACAATTAAACAATATTCTCAGCTAGCAAGGTTTCTCTCTTACAAGGGATCTAAGCCAGGGAGACAAACCAAAAAGGATATCACTATTTATAGGATATGCCATACGACAGATACAAAAAGGATTCTATGTGCTACAAGGCTCAAACAAAACTCAGGTGTGCTAATACAACTTACAAAAATAAGCTAAAGGAGTAACATGTGCGCAGGTTTCATCTGTGTCGATTGTCTGGTAAGTTTGTTTTCTATTCTCAAACAGCAGATATACTTCAAATAGGAACGGCTTTACTCACAAATGCTTCTGATTGTCCCTTTTAACTAGAGTTTCTCTGATGTTCACAACAACACTTTACACACAAGTCATAAAATAAACACCTATCATAAAAGTATAAATCTATCTAACATTACTTAATAGCACTTAGACTTAAAATACTTAAAATATTTAAACTTAACAAAACTTAACATCACTTAAACTTATCTTTACTTAAACTTAACAGAACTTACATGTAAAATCACTTAAATTTAACAGAACTTTAACAGAACTTAACTGACTTTAAATTCTACATAACTTAAACCTAATATAATTTAAACTTAACAGAATCTAACTTTACTTAAACTTAATAACACTTAAACTTAACAAAAATTAAACTTAACAGTACTTAAACTTAACAGGACATAAACTTAACAATATTTAACATTTAACGGCACTTAATAGATAATTTAACTTAAACTACTTAGTAACAAATAAAACTTACTATAGAAATAGAATATAGCATTTACTATAACTTTCTTACAGGCCTGATTCTAAAATACTAAGCTAAAATAACTTTCTTCATGTGTTTGCTGCAACATTTTTATACCAAAAAGCACACTCTTAACATCTTACTGATACAATCACTTTAACACATCTTTAACATTTTTAAATTTTTCAAAATACAATTTCAGAGTTTGATGTTCTACCGACTGAGTTATGTGTGCTTCTGATATTTAAAGTCTATGATAATACAGGTGATTTTGACAGCATAACGGATGCTAAGCCAAATCGGCCGAAATTTGACTCACGCATTCACTACGCTGATTTGTCTTTCACAGTCTGTGCCAGGAAGAACAAAAAGTCCTTTTAACTTAGGTGAGAAACGTCTTGATAGTAATGGTCCTTGGTGTCATTTGTTTATTTTCACTGGTTTCTTAATTGCAGTAGGGATCTTTTGTTTTGTTGACAAAAGTCACATTTATTACTGCTGTAAGGTCTAAAACTGGAGCTTTTTGCCGGCTGCGGGGCAGAGGGAGAAATGCTGGCGCTGGAAAAGCGCTCCGGTCTTGCTCCGCTTTTGTCGGAGCGGGTGACCCCCCCACGCTAGGCTCTTTGTTTCGTGAGACTCGCCGGCGGCGCGGGTCGCTCCCCCCGCGGCGGCTCCGTTTCCCCCTCCGCTGCCTCCACTACCGCCACTGCGCCCATGCCGAGTTCGGAGTGGCCTAGCCGCGGCTGCTGCCTTGCGCTCAGAGACATACTGAAGCAGTGTTTTGTACATCACCCGCCATGGCTTGCTCAGTTTCTTTGCTGTCTTATCATCTTTTAACACCGCTTCACACAGTATATCCCCAAATTTTCTCCGTTCTGAGAGTTCATGTGGGTTAAGGAAAACTTCTTTAGCATAGTCGTAGGCTAACAACCCTGGCAGCTCCTTTTTTAAATCTATCCCCTTTACCCCTCGCCTTTCTAAATACACAGCGAATAGTTCATATGCTGCTTGCCTATCCATACCTATTCGTGAGCGCTCTTGCATCTTTCCAGGCTCCGGCAGCACATAAATGGCTTGAGTCACCGATGTGAACCCCAAGGGTGCTTCAAAATTCCGGCGCCGTCCCGGCTGCAAACAGGATCCAGCTCCAACTTCCTCGACCGTGGCATGTTCTCCCCCTTTTTCTTTTTATTGCGAGACGAAGGCGGTCAGCGTTCGGGGTCACCATGTGTCAAGAGAGGGAGACCAGGACACCAGATGGTTCATCACAGGTCCAGTTTATTGAAGAAAGCATCAAACACTTATACAGCAAATAATAAGCTTATGAATATTCTGTAATTTACACTGTCCATTGGCCACACCACAACACCAGCTCTTCCCCATTCCTTAGGGATTACATCTCTTTTTTCTCATGTCTCTTTCACTATTTGTTATCATACTACAGCTAGGCCCAAGGACACGCTATCTCACAGGTGCAGGACTTGGAATTAGCCACGGTCTTGTACTTTTCCAGTCTCTAGTCAGCTAAATTCCCAACACCCGTCAACAAACTAAGAAACTTCCTGAAGGAGACTGTTTAATGTCAAGGAAACTACCACTAGTTTCAACACTTGGTAACTGGTTAAAAGCCTCATCTGCAGCCTTTGAAATCTTATCTAGAATGAATTTTGATAACACCCGAGCTTGGTCATCAGGCTTAGCCCACTTCCCCTCGCCACACAGATATTCATTAGTAATGTTATTATTTTCTAAATCTTTGGCACCCTGAGGGGTTTGTTTAAGTTCCTCCAAGAGATCCCTGAGAGATCTCTTCCAGGAGCTTTCCCATAGATCAAACTCTGACTGGGTAAGCAGGCACCAGAAAAGATCTAGGAGGTCAGTAGGAACAAATTCAAGGGATGTTAATGTATCTCTCATCATGCTTCTAAAAATTTCACTATTTCTCCCAAATTCTAATTGACTTTTACATAACTCATGCTTTGTCTGATATGAGAAGGGCTGGTAAGTTCTAGGGCTGGCCCTACCACCTGTGTATTGAACAGGGGCTACCAAGGGAATTACTTCTTCCTCCCGGTTTTGAACTCCAGTGTTTCCTCTTTCAGCCCCACCCCCGTGGGACCCGGCAGGGGGACCACCTCCTCCTCCAGTTCCACTGCCTTGGGAAGCAGGCAGGGAAACACCCTTCACCCCACCCCCATGGAGACTGGGAGGGGGTACACCCCCTGCCTCTGCCCCCCCCACCCCGGCACCTTGGTAACTGGGAGGGGGGACATCCCCTCCCCCTGCCCCACTCCTGTGGGAACCAGGCAGGGGCCCACCCCCCCAGCCCTCTGCCCCACCCTCTTGAGACCCGGGCAAGTGGGTTTGGGAAACGGGAACTGGCAGGGGGGCGGGGCAACCATGGGAACTAGGGGCGGGATCACAGGATGACATCACGGAGGGCGGGGACATGAAAGGAAGGGGAGGAGAGTTCAAGGGAAAGAAGGAGTTGTGAGACCGGAAGGGTTTGGGGGACGGGACAGGTGGGCAAAAGGGATTGTGGGGAGAAGAGGGGTAAGTGGAGGGCTGAAACAGGTGGATGCTGCCATTTTGGGCTCCGACCATGCGGTCAGCAGTATCCTGGATGCCAACCATGTGGTTGTAGCCATTTTAGGAATGGGGGGTCAGAATGCAAAATCGGGGTAACAGGAACTCGGCTACAGCGGTGCAGGGAAGGCGCTCTGTCAGCCTGCGCGCAACTTCCAGAGCCAGGGTACTGAGAGGAAGGTGGGAAGCCAGGGAAACAGTGGCAGTTCCAGGTACCCTGTGATTGCTGGGGAGCCTCACTCATCTCTCTCAGTTCAGGGGCAGAGGGTTTGGGAGGAGGGGTAGGGGAAGCCGCAGGAGGGGATGAAGCGATACGCGGAATTAATAGACTCCACAACCAGAGATAGTTATGAAGTGGGTATGTATGTCGGCGCCCGGCACAAGCGAGATAGCTCTCGTGAAAAACTTGTGCCCTGAGCTTCAGTCTGACCCACATCTTTATTCACAAAGGTGTTCCATATGCAATAGATTGCACTTTTTCATGCATATTCAACCCCTGGCCCCACCTGGCATCGCCTCGTATGCTAAATAGTTCCACGCCCTTCTGGGCATGCGTGGTTCGCTCTGGTGGTCGCACGGGGGGTCTTTTGGTGGTCTCTGAGGCTGAAGGTTGTGGTCTTCCTCCTGGCTGAACTCTTGAACTTTTCCCTTTGCGCGTGCGCCCTTGGTCTCTTGGTGCTTATCTGAGTATGTCTGTGGCTTTGATTAGCTTGGAGCCAGAGGAGCTCCTTTATCTGGGTTCCCTTGGTCTCCTCTGGTATTGTTCTTTATGCAAGAAGCTTCAGAAATCTGCATTTCCTATGCCCTTTGTACCATGGCAGCGGTTTCTTAAGTAGAACGGTTAAAATTCAACACATAGTTCTACAGGCTAAACTTTAAATGCTTAATTCATATTGCTAACTCAAGTGCATTCCAAAAATCTCTATTTCAGGGAGATTTGCCTTGGATGTCGTTTCAAAACCCTCTTTAGCACTTCTTTCTGAATCACCAGGAACACAGGAAAAAATTGAGGCACCGTCCCATTTCCCTGTTCCACTTGCGCTGTTAACAAGGCTCTAATTTTTTCCCAGGCAGAGACAGAATTTACATTCTGCTGGGTAAACTGAGGGAAATGAAAAGATATCCAGCGCGCAAACTGTTTCAAAACTGCTTTGGAAACCGAAGCATTTCCACTACTTAGGGTATCTAAAGCTAGGGTATAAATGCTTCTCTGTGTTGCAGAAAACTTTGCACCCATTCTGATGTTATTTGCTCTCTGCAGCACTCAATCTACCTTCCTTACAGCCAGCACAAACAAAAAACTGAAAGCAGTGAGTCCACAGCCAATACGAGAAACAATCCAGGCAGCCCCCCCCCTCACTCCTCTCCGGGGAAGAGACCGAACTGCTTGCGCGCAAACCGTGCAGCTTTTAAAATGGTAACGTTGCTTTCTGTGGGAGATTAAGTGTATTAATTTAGAAATCAATTGGTACAACTTTGGATTGGAAACCTCTTTGAGAAGAGCATGTTCTGCTCTCACAGCTATACCAGCAACATAAGGTGAATCTGTGACCAGATTAAAGGGTTCGTTTTTGAACTTTTCAAAGGCTCTGACAACAGCTGCTAACTTTGCTGTCTGTGGAGATCCCTCCACTATTAGTATGTCAGATTCCCAATTTTGTGTCCGAGCGTCTTTCCATGTCATTACCAACTTGTGGGAAGAACCTGAGCCATTGGTAAAGATGGCTAGAGCTTTGAGAGGTGTTCTACTTTGGACAAATTTTGGGGTCAGATGAAAGGTTACATCAGGATTAAAAAGTTTGTGTTTTGGGATCTGAACTGAAATTTGGCCTGTATAGCTATCTAGGGCAAACTGGAGATTTTCATTGGTCTAGAGCAAACTCTCCAAGTCCCCAGTGGTCAGTGGCAAGTATATGCATGTGAACTCGTACTCTGCAAGAGAGCAGAGGTGAGTTCTAGCCTTTTTTATTAAATGTGCCATGATTTCCTGGTAGGTGGTATTGGTCTTTGTAGGTTGACTATTTGTAAAAATCTATTCCAGTATCAGCAAAGGGTCTCGAAGCTGAAAGTCCCATTGGAAAATCAGTCCATAGAATCAAGGTGCTTTTCCCAGGATGACAAAATGGAAAGGCAGGCTGGGCTCGAAGCGATGGGCTTTGCGTGAAGACAGGGCTTCTTGGACCTTGGTGATGGCATCTCAGGCTTCTGTTGTGAGAGTACATGGAGAGTCCAGGTCATCGTTTCCACAAAAGGTTGAACAGGGGAGCAAGGTCCTCTGTTGCAATTCCTAGCAGTGGACGTAACCAGTTGATGGATCCACACAGGCTGTGCAAGTCTCTCAGGGTTTTTGGGTCGTCTCGTATGGTGAGCTGCTGGGGTACGATGGTCCTTTCCTGGATCTGGACTCCAAGGCAAGTCCATGGGTTGGTGTACTGTATTTTGCCCTCATGAATCTCAAATCCTGCTTTTTCCATGGTTTCAATGGTCCTTTTAACTGCTTTGTCTAAGTAAGCTTTATCTGATGCACAAACCAGGATATCATCCATATAGTGGTGGATGATAGTGTTTGGAAATAATTTCCGAATGGAAGACAGGATGTGAGCAATGTACCACTGGTATATAGTGGGCCAGATAAAAAATGCGAATTATTGGAATATGAATCCCAATATTACCAGTTAGATTGTGCCTGGGCCAGTGTGACCCTCGCTGCTGAGCCAAAGGCGGCTTCTGTGGTGCTTTACCCCAGAGACACCTTTAGCTTGCTGGTGATTGCAGCCGGGCACTAAACAAGTCCAGGCTTGTTAGGAACTCCATTACCTCAGGGAGAAGACTTCAGGCGAAGGTGAGGAGTAAAAGGAGAGGATTCTGCCGGAGGGTTATATGCAGTGAGTTTATTCCATGGTTACAGAGGTCTGAATCTTCGGGAGACCTCCAACAGAATCCCGAGCACATGGCTGGACTCACCTTTTAAGCTCAGGGGGTGGGGAGGGGAGGGGACAGGTGAGCCACCAACCAGGTGGGGGGGAGCAGGGTCTCAGGGGAGAATGACAGCCAGACAGGCCAATGACCCCCAGGCCTGAGGGGCATCCTTTGAACCTGACCAACCACACAACGCCTTTGCTGGAATGTTAAGCCTGATTGACAGGACTCACTCAGCAAGGGGGCGAGGGGGAAGGGGAAGAGAGGGTTTTGGTACACCTGGGGAAGGAACCTGAATGTTTGAAACACACCGCAACAGCCAATGATATCTTTTGAGTGGGGCCTCTCTGTTAAGAGAGGGAACAGAGAAAGCAAACTGCAAAGCATCCTGGGGGTGTAGTGGAATGCTGAAGAAACAGTCTTTAATATCTATGATAGCAAGTGTCCAGTCTCTAGGCAGCATCGAGGCAGAGGGCAGGCCAGGCTGGAGGGGGCCCATGTCCTCGATGACCTCGTTGATTTTGCGAAGGTCATGGAGGAGCCTCCACCTGTTCGCTCCAGGCTTTGGTAGTACGAAGACTGGAGAGTTCCAAGGGCTGGTGTTCTCAACAATGTGGCCTTTGGTGAGCTGTTCTTCCACGAGGGCTTGTAGTGCGCCAGCTTGGCTTTAGAGAGGGGCCACTGTTCAATCCAAACCGGATCATGGCATTTCCAGGTGAGACTAGGGGTATCTGACAGTGCACGCTCCTCAGTGGCCCAAATTAGAAATCCTGAGTGGGAATACGTAGGGAAGCCCCCCACTGGGATAGAACGTCCCTGCCCCAAAGGGTGATGGGGGCCCTGTGGAAGTCCATCCGGAAATCCTTCAGTTTTTGCCTCACAATTGTCATGAAAGGACCATCGAAGGGTTAAAAACAGTTGAGCCAGTTGGGAAAGAAAGTCTCATGCGTATTTAGTGCGTTTACAGATGGTGTCTGCAGAACATGCCATGCTGTACTCGAAGGGGCATGCTGCCCTGTTCTGAACAATGGAACTGGACTTTCTTCCAAACTTCAGGCCTGGCTGGACTGAGCTCTGGGGTGGCTCTCCCCCCGCTCCAAGAGAAGACCCCTCTTGCCTGTCTTCAACCACCGCGACAGACCAACTGAAATGCGAATCCCCTCATCAAAGAACCAAGAACCCCTCTGGCACCCTACTGGCACCCCCCTGGCAACCTCCTTCCAGAGACTGGGACTGTACCCCCTCCCAACTCAGGGAAGGGGGAGAACCTGCCCAGAGCAGATGTACCTGGGAGCATTCGGCCATGAAAACAATGGACTTTTCCCCTCCATGGAAACATAATTGCGGCCACCCTTCCCCCAACCAAGAACAGTATATCTGGGGTTCGGTTCGACCGCCTCTCCGAGTCTCCCCAAGACGTGTACCAGCGAGCATCGGCGGCGGGACCCCGAAGGCATCACGTCTTGGTAGCTATACCTCATTCCCTGACCTTCTTTCCTTCCTTTTTCCTTATCCTATCCTTCTCTTCCCCGGATCCTCTAACCAATGCATATTTAGCTGTGGTTATTATCAATAAATTCCATCTTGTTGATTTGCTACTGCAAACCCCTGTGCCTTTGTTGGTTATTTTTGCACCCAAAAATCATTCGTCACCCGTTCATGTCGGGCGGACCTTCACATAATTGGCGTCACGGACAGGATTCCATAGCCAGTGAGATTTTGCAGGTTTTGTGTAGTCTGTAACCTCTTGCAGACTGCATACACCACAGCCAAATCTCACGCTCGATTGAGCACACAGGCTCCGGAATTGACACAAAAGGTTTTTCGGTGCAAAACAGGGGAAACTGTTACTGTCACTTTTGTTACTGATCTTACTGGCACGGACACTGACACTGATACTTCTCCTCATCCTGATATTGATGCTGTTACTGATATTGATATTGATACTGTTGTTGTTGTTGTATTTGAGTTGAATTTGAACCTGTTACTGTTTTTTACTGCTGTATTTTTTTTTTTTTTGTGTACCCGGACTGTCTAAAAGGGAAGGGGCAGACTTGAAGTAATTAAGCAGTGCCTTTTAGACAGATATTGTCCCATCACCTACACAGGGAGCGAGGGGCTGCCCAGCGAAGGCTGAGTGGCTTTTTCCCTGTTCTAGGTTTCTGGTCCCCTCACAAAGAAAATATTTGTGTGTGTGTGTGAGTGTATCTAGACTGTCTGGAAAGGAAGGCACAATCTGAAGCAATTAAAACAGTGCCTTCCAGACAGATTTGGTTTCTTCAGCTATCTAGGGAGACGGAGTAGAACAAAAAGTCTGTATAACTTGAGTTAGCAAATTAGCTCCCTGGTATAGTCCTAGTCCCTTCACACAAAATGAGTGAAAATCTCGATCCTAAAGCAAAAGCTGATTTTTACACGTTGCTTGCTAAACACAATGCCAAACCGTCATCTGGCGGAGAAAATTGGGCAGAGAACAATTGGTTCAATTTGGAAAATATCATTGATAGAATATGTTCTCTGCAACATGAATCAAAATTCAAAATGGGTAAAAATAAGAACATTCTTTGCTCAGTCCTCGGAGCATGTCTTACTGCAGCCATAGAAAATCACTGTAAACGGAGAACTGAGGAAATGGTAATTATTGATTCCCTTTAAAATTTAGTTGAAATTTTGCAAAAACAGTTAAATGAGGACAGAAATGAAATTTACACACTGCAAGCCGCTCATAGGGAAGAACAAACCAAAACCATACACAAAATTAACTCCTCTACAGAGGAGGAAGGAAAAGGAACACCTTGCATTAAAAAAATTTATCCATATAAAGAGCTCAAGGCAGCAAAACAAAACTATTCTTACAAAGAATGTGAAACAGTTAAAAATTGTGGGGAAAATTGTTGTCCTCATTTGAGACCTTTTATTAAAACGGAATATAATTATATTAATAATGAAGACCTGAATCCCCACATAACAACCAAACAAACACCATTCAGTGCTACTGAATTAGCTAAATTGAAAAAAGGAATTTGGTCACCTCCCCCATGAATCAGAAACGGAATATGTGTTCCGTGTGTCCCTCACTGGCGGAGACCAGATTAAGTTAACTGAACAAGAAGCCAGTGGATACTGGGGATGTGGTGTTTTCCTAACAACAGGAGATAAGCGTGACTCCTGGTCTCTAACACAACATGCAGCCTATTGGGCCAGGGGAATAAATCCCCTGGAAAGGGGTGAACCCCTAGCAATTGCCACTACCCCTGACCAAATCCTAGAAAGTGTACAAAAAGCTGCATGTTTGCAAATGATTCATGAGAAAAAATTAATTCCTTGTTTTGAATCCCCAATGCAATTGCCTGTGAAGCCTGAAATTATGACCCCTTTAATTCGTGGGCTTCCAGAAACATTGAAATCAACAGCAATCACTATTCAAAAAACAATTATGGTTTAAGCCCAATACATAGACTGGACAGATTTCTTAACTCCACTGATCAGTCTGAGTCTACTGACACTGCACCTTCACCCTATACACCAACACAGACCCCCACAACACCATCTGATACATCTAGTAGCCATAAGATTTGGACACGGAGTGAGGTAGCAGTTGATTTAATAAATTATTGTAGACAGCATGGGCCTGTAAAAACCCTGGAAGAAAAATCAGAAAAAACAAAAGGTGTCCGATTTATGGGAACTCCTAACACTGAAAACACAGAACCAGGAAAACAAATTCCCAACAGACAACGCTGGTGGATGCTGGGAATAAAAAAAGGGGTTCCCCAGGACATAATGGATGGTTTACCACTTGAAAAATTGCATAAAATAATACTAACTGGAATTTTAGGAGATCAAAACCCCCCCACCCAGCCCGGTGCCCCAATCCCCCTCCCTCACCAGAAACTAACAAATACTCCTACCAATACACAGTACAGTACACACAGTACATCACAGTCTCTCCCACAGAACACAGCCAGTGAGCCAAAGTTAACCCTTCCCCAGTGTCTCCCTCGAAATCTGGGCAGTGAGGCTGCATCTCAGCCTCTCCCACAGAACACAGCCAGTGAGCCAATATTAACCCTTTCTCAGCTTCTTTCACAGAACTTGGACAGTGAAACCCTGGCTGCGTGTCTCCTGAAAAGCACTGGCAGTAAGCTGGAAGTAACTCTTTTGCAACTTCTTTCACAGAGCCTAAGCAACATAACTGCCCACCCGCCCGTGCCCCAAAACACAAACACTGAATCTTCACCAACAGAGCATTCGGGAAACTAATATCTCCACCGCTTACAGGTGAGCGAAGGGGTGGAGGTTGGGCTTACTTACGAATGCTCACAAAAAATAAATCAGGAGACATGTTAATTACAGCAATTACGGGCCCCAAAAAAGTTCTAGTAACCTACATTGTTGATACAGGAGCCCAGATTTCTGCACTAACACACAGAGATGCCCAGAAGCGTGGAGTTGTTCCAACAAAAAGGCAATGCTGCGTTCTTAATGCTTTAGGAACCATAGAACCCATGAATATTGCTTTAGTCAAAATAACACTCCCTGGAGAAGAAAATCAATTGGTTGTCAAAATGGTAATTGGGGACATACCGAATAATCTGCTAGGGATAGATGTCCTCTCAGAAAGGCAGTGGGAAGACACCGAGGGTTTCCTGTGGTCTTTTGGCACTCCGCCACTTAACATTAGACTGCTTCAGACCGCACCCGCACTGCCTTACAGTAAAACAATCAATGTGAAACAGTATCCCTTGCCTTCTGGAGCTAGAGAAGGCATCAAACCAGTTATTCAGGAATTGCGTGATCAAGGAATAATTATTAACACACACTCCCCATACAATTCACCCGTGTGGCCAGTCTGAAAGCCTAACGGGAAGTGGAGGCTTACAGTTGATTACCGTAGGCTGAATGCCAACACTGACCCTCTAACTGCAGCAGTGCCAAATTTAGCTGAACTAATAACATCAATACAAGAAAAAGCTCACACAATCATGGCAACCATAGATGTCAAAGACATGTTCTTCATGATACCTATACAGCCAGAGGACATGGATCGCTTTGCATTCACATGGGAGGGACAACAGTACACATTCACCAGACTCCCTCAGGAATACAAACACTCTCCAACACTAGCACACCATGCTCTAGCTAAAGAATTAGAAAAAATACCTAAACCTGACACTGTAGCTGTGTACCAATACATTGATGACATTTTGGTAGGAGGAGAGGAAATTAAGGAGATGGGGGATCTCCAGCAGAATATAATCTCTCATCTGGAGAGCCTTGATTTAAAGATTCCCTCAGAGAAAATTCAAAAGCCTTCTCAGGAAGTAAAATTCCTGGGAATTTGGTGGGGATCTGGCAGCACATGCATCCCACCTGACACTTTAACTTCTCTAGAGCAGATGAAAATGCCTGAAAACAAAAAAGACCTCCAGCAAGCCTTAGGACTGTTGGTATTCTGGAGGAAACACATCTCAGATTTCTCAATCATTGCTAGGCCCCTTTACAATTTACTGAGAAAAGGAATCAAATGGGATTGGACTCCTTCTCAGGAGGAAGCACTCCAATTACTGATTTTTGAAGCCACTGCACATCAGGCATTGGGGCCCATTCACCCTAGACCCTTTCCAAGTAGAATGGGGATTTGCCTCCTCAGGACTATCAATACACATCTGGCAGCGAGGTCCTGAGGGTCCAACAAGGCCTGTCACCTTCTTTTCCCATGGTTTTAAAGATGCTGAAAAAAGATACACTACCTGGGAAAAAGGATTGTTTGTGGTTAGCTTAGCTCTCATTGAAGTAGAGAAGATCACACGGCAACAAGCTATCATCTTGAGAGGTCCCTTCAAGGTAATTAAAGCTGTCACTAATGGGACCCCTCCACCTGACGGCATAGCCCAAAAGTCATCAGTCAGGAAATGGTATGCTCAGATAGAGTATTACTGCAATAGCTTTTCTGTCACAGAAGGTGCTGCAAAATTCTTGGCAATACAAGACACTGAGAGCCTGGATAGCAGCCAAGACAAACCTGCTTCTGTAATAAAAGTAGCACCACCATTCTCACCTGAAATAGCAGCAAACTATTGGTTTACTGATGCTTCCTCAAAGAGGGAAGGAAAAATTTGGAAATATAAGGCGGCTGCCTTACATATTTCATCTGGTGAAAAGATTATCACAGAAGGGGAGAGCAGTGCTCAGGCAGGAGAACTCATAGCCCTCTGGAGTGTTTTCCAGCGTGAGGCCCAAAACACTTCTCCTGTTTACATCTATACTGATTCATATGCGGTATACAAAGGCTGCACTGAGTGGCTCCCTTCCTGGCAACAGAATGGCTGGGAAGTTAACAGAATCCCAGTGTGGCAGAAAGATAAATGGAAAGCAATCCTAGAAATCGCCAGTAAAGGAAACTTTCTGGTCGGTTGGGTAGCGTCTCATCAAACTGATGGGAATCAAGCAGGTGAATGGAACAACAGAGTTGATGAACTAGCAAGGCTTAGCCCCCTGAAAAAATAAACTATTTCAGAGAATTGGAATCAACTGTTAGAATGGTTACATGTAAAAAGGCAGCACACAGGTGCAACAGATCTGTACCAGGAAGCACACACCTGCGGCTGGCCAGTCACCAGGGAAATGTGTAAAACATGCATATCGGCCTGAGAACAGTGCCACAAGCGACTGGAAAGGCATCCTTTAGAGGATGATCCTCTGCATTTGAGGAAAGGTAAAGGCTTGTGGGAAGCGTGGCAGGTAGATTATATTGGTCCTTTTAAGAAGTCAGGAGGTAAACATTTTGTGCTGGTAGGAGTGGAAATTGTACCTGGGTTGGTACAAGCTGATGCTTTTAAAAGGGCCACAGGTGACAATACAGTTAAAGCTTTGCAGGGGTGGTTTGGAACTTTTCCAAAACTGCAAGAAATTCAGTCTGACAACGGGTCTCACTTTACTGCCAAGGTGGTTCAGGATTGGGCCAGAGCCAAAGGCATAAAGTGGACTTTTCATACTCCTTACTACCCTCAGGCTAATGGGATAGTGGAAAGGACAAATGGCTTTTTAAAGCGGTTCCTTAAGCCCCAGAAAGCAAGCTGGGACTGTCGGCTGTGGGAAGCTGTTAAAGGGGTAAATAGCAGGTGGGGAGTGAATGGCTGCCCCAAAGTTACTGCTTTTTACCCCACACCTCCAAGCATCATCCCTTCACTGGAAGGTCCCGAAGATGCAAACAATCCATCACATTACCCTGGACAACCTGTCTTAGTGGACCTCCCCACGGTGGGCGAGGTACCACTTGTGCTGAAAACCCCTCTGAATAAATATGCATGAGTAGCCTCTGACGCTCTTGGAAAAGAGCACCGCATACACACACGCTGGATAATCCCCTCATTCTAAACTCCTTTCTGCCTCTCAGTGGCAGGATTTTTTGTTGTTCTTGCTTTTACAGGTGAACTCCGAGGGACATGAGAATCGTCTGAAAACATTATAACCTTGCTAATACTTTTCTGCATTTTACCACAATTTCATGGACAACCCCCTGGTGAGCAGCTGTGTCCTGAAGCCATCGTTCAGCACACCAGTGCCCTTGGAACCTATCCCAAGGGCCGTTACCCGAGCCTGGCAATCCTAGTGCAGCATGGCTCCAAGGTGTACTGCCCGAATGAGTGGAGGTGGGATCAGAATGAGTTGATGAGAACCCTGACGGGAACGGTTGGTGAGTCAATTGTGGTAACATGCAGAAAGGTGGAAGGAACCCTCCATGAAAAAGCCACCTCCATCATAATTGCTGGAAATTTTATGGAAGCAGGGGGAAGGAATCATCTGGACATCCCCTCAGCAACATTGTGTCCCACAAAGAAATGGGGGTGTTCCAAAATGGAAAGTGCCCTTACTCTGTGTTGCCGCCAGGAACATGTTGGTAGTTATGTTTCTAGTACCAAAACCACCAATGTTGCAATTACAAAAGATTGTAATGATGAATCACTTGATTGCTGGTACAGTTTTGTTTTGTTCAAACCCACTTATGTGACATGTCGTTGGGAGAATGACACAGCTAGTCCGTTAGAACTAAGAGGCTTGGTTTACACATTTAAGATAAACACTGTACCAAAACCCACACCGAGTACACCCTCTCAGACCCAAAGTGTGAGCCTTTTTTCTAACTTCACACCCGAATTGGCAGAGGCAGCAGGGAACTCCTTCGAGTGGCCCTGGTCTCAAGCCTTCCTGCAATCCACCGGATTTATGGGGGATGTCACGGGTCTGAACTTGCTAACGGTAGTTATGCATGAGGATAAGTTGTACACCAGACAAGAATGGGAAAGACGCAAAACCTGGCAGCTTCAAGGAATAGTAGGTGAACTAATTAGTGTTGGGTGTTGAATGGTTAATGGGTCTAATTACAGCAAAGCAATGTCAATCAGTGCTTCCACAGATCGGGAAAACGAACAGAAGCCAATCTGTACGCACCCAAGCGTACAGGATTGCTGGTACAGCTTTACATTAACTGACACTACAGAGGTAATTTGTTTTTGGGCCAAGGACACTCAAGGCCTTTCTTTTAAATTTGTAATAAATGTTGAAACCACTGTTACCACTTCACCCGTACCACCGGTCATGCTCATCCCGATAATTTTCGAGATCGGACCTTATGTGATCAGGAAAACTGGCCAACAACAGATATTGTTCAATCCGGCATGGTCTCTCAAACAGGTAAAATTGCTAATGCAGAGCAATGTCTCAGATATTGAGCCAGCCTGTTCTCCGTTCCTACAAACTTCTTTTGAAGGTTGGACCATTTGGCTTCGGAAACGAAGCTCTTTTAAAACTAGAACACCAAGGGTTGTGACCGGTGTTGTGGGTACAGGATTGGGAATTCTGAATAGCATTGATTCTGAAGTACTAATGAACAAATTGGCTGCTACAACTAGAGACCTGACCAGATTGCAGCAACCACTGAGGTCATCTCTGTCAGCCTTAGGGACGCACCAATGGTTGCTGTCAAACATTTTGCCAAATTGGGAAAGAGTGAACGTGAATGATCACAAATTGATAATTGATGCACTAAGTGCCACACAAGACAATGTTTCCTTAGCCCTCAGCTGTATCCAGGCACAACTGTGGATGCAGTCAGTCTCTGCTGCAATTATAAGAGAGGGCGAAGAAGGCACCTTCCCCACAGAAATTCGGAAAATAATCTGGGACAGTGCCACTGAATTTGAAAGAGAATTCCAATCCTGGTGGAACCTGGTGAACTTTACCTATGACCCCATTTCAAACAGCCACTGCTTTTGTCTTAACCATACGCAATGCCTCTGTACATTTGGTCTTCCCAGTTATTGCATTAGGATTAAACCATGACGGAGCTGTCCTCTATCCTACTGAATATAGGGGATGGGCCCGTCAGGTTGATGACAAATGGCAAACTGTTAATCTGGAAACTTGTATTGTCCGAGAACAGCAAGGGTTCATCTGTGAAAGCAATGAAATTGTAGCTCAGGATATCTGTTTGGACACAGAGCAAAACATCTGTCATTTTGAGATTCGTCCACATAAGGATACCCAGACAGTTCTTATATACATAGGCAATGGCTGTGCATGCTTTAGAACGACATGTGATTCTGTTTTTGTAGAAGATGTTGTGGTAGATACAAAGAATCATTCAAACTTTTGTGCTTGTAACTTTACTAAGATAGTAGGATGTGATTTCTGTTATGAAAAAAAAATCGGTTAATATTTTTTTTGTGAGAAAGAGTTACAGAGACGCAGCCAGATCGGTCTCTGCCAGGATTCTTAGTGCTTTGTTATTGTAATACCGGGTCGTTAAGGCTTATCTCCTCTTTTGTATTAGTAAAAAGCCTGGCTGGGTGTGGTAGATTGCCCTTCCCCGAGGCAGTGCGCTCTTCCAGCATAGGGAAGACACCCGAGAGGGTGGGGGGGGGGTTATGCAAAGTGACTCCAAAGTCCAGAATGCTTTGTGGGACCCCGACTCCAGAGGCACAGAAAAAACCCCAAAAACAATGAGCCAAATAAGAGTTGAGAGACTAAAGTGATGTTTGGACGTGAGGAGCCAAGTGCTGAGCCTGCAGAGATGCTGAACATCTTCGGAGCCCCTCTCGCCCTGAGCAGGGAGTGGTCCCAAAGCTGGGACCAGACGAGACCGAGCCAGGGAAAGTAACATCTCACGGGGACATCACGCCCTAAGGCTCCCACGAGGACTGAATCCCCCGGCTCTGCCCCTAGTGGACGGAGCTGCGCATATCCTCCTCCTCTGAGTCGCCCTGGGAGACGTGACGGGGACTGCAGCCCTGCCGAGCCACCCAATCCTGAGCTGATCACTTTAATAAAGGCATTATAAAGGAGAAGAAGTCTCCTGGCCCTGTTTATTTCAATTTCTCTTACAAAGCTCCAGTTACTTCTCACTACCTATTGCATTCCAACTACATACTGGTCCAGAACCTGATGCCCACTCCTATCGGAATGAACCTCACCCTCGTGAGACAACTGTTGCTCCATCAGGATCTGGTTGACATCTTCGAGAAAATCAAGGAGAACGGACAGAAGACTCTGGTGACTTTTCATCACAACATGAGACAAATACACCGGGTTATGGAGAGGGTAAAGCAGGATGCTGAGCCTAGGTGGTGGGATACTCTCTCATACAGTAGGGTGGTCACCTACTACCACAGGTGTCCTGAACAGTGTGTGCCATCCAATTGTTGTTCTTTTGATCCTAGTTACGCTTGGCTTTATCTTGTCAGCAGCCCTATTCATTCTGAATTAGAACATGATGAAAAAGCTTAAGAGACTGTCAACTGCAGTCAATGCACACCGCTTAGCTGATGTACTCTATACAATAGATGTCCCCAAAACACTTGATATGAAACAATTAGGAATCAAGCATATGTGCTTTAGAACGACTTTTTAATTTTCAAGTATGATTTACAGAAAGTTACTTTAATTTTTAGAAAATAATTTTAAAAGACAATGATTATACTATGATTTGTTTGTTGCATTAATTATTTGTGATTTGTTTTAATAATTTTGAAATTGTTAAACAAATGATATTGCTTTAATTTATTAATATTTTTTGAAATTGTTAAAATTAATCATTTTTTGAAATTGTTATTAAAAAAAACCACGTGTGAAATTGTTATGATGATCAATGTATTAATCATGTTTATGTTTATTGGTTCTCCTTTTCCCTCTCTCTTTCTTTTCCTTCTCTTCCCCTTTTATCCTCTCTCTCCTGTCATCCCTACTTTTCCGGGGTTATGCTACCGACGTGCAACAAGTTTCGAAGATACTCTAGAGCTCTGCTGATGAAGATTCCTCAAGACAATCGTGAGTCACGGGGTCGTGTGGAAGTCCATCCGGAAATCCTTCAGTTTTTGCCTCACAACTGTCATGAGAAAAGGACCACCGAAGGGTTAAAAACTGTTGAGCCAGTTGGGAAAGAAAGTCTCATGCGTATTTAGCGTGTTTACAGATGGTGTCTGCAGAACATGCCATGCTGTACTCGAAGGGGCATGCTGCCCTGTTCTGAACAATGGAACTGGACTTTCTTCCAAACTTCAGGCCTGGCTGGACTGAGCTCTGGGGTGGCTTCCCCCCGCTCCAAGAGAAGACCCCTCTTGCCTGTCTTCAACCACCGTGACGGACCAACAGAGATGCGAATCCCCTCATCAAAGAACCAAGAACCCCTCTGGCACCCTATTGGCACCCCCATGGCACCCCCCTGGCAACCTCCTTCCAGAGACTGGGACTGTACCCCCTCCCAACTCAGGGAAGGGGGAGAACCTGCCCAGAGCAGACGTAACTGGGAGCATTTGGCCATGAAAACAATGGACTTTTCCCCTCCATGGAAATATAATTTCGGCCACCCTTCCCCCAACCAAGAACAGTATATCTGGGGTTCGGTTCGACTGCCTCTCTGAGAGTCTGTCGGCTGTTTGAGGGGCCTGGAAGGCCCGTGGTGGCCTTGGGGCAGCCCGCGTGTCGAAGGACGAGAAGAGGCTTCAGTTCTTCTTTCTGGTTTTATGTTTATTAATTGTTTATCTAAAAGATGTTCTTTCAGCCGAACAGAGATCTGCACAGCAGTCAGCCATGGGCACACTGTCTCTCCCTCCCGGGCAGCCACGTATCTTTATACCCTTTGCTACGTATACAATATTTATCATTTTTCCCCAATACCATCTATTCTTATAACTCGGTGTACTCTTAGTAATAACCAATCCAAAGGTGCCACCGTGGCCAAAGAAGATGGAGGAGAGGAGGAAGAAGAAGGAGGGCAGGACACACCCCAATTCCTCCATCTTACTCCTCTAAACCCCCCTGTACATAAATCCTAAACCTTGTGTCTCACTCTCTAATTAACTAATCTTTTCACCCTTCACCCTGTGAAGCCCTCATCCTTGTCGTCTCCTGCGCAGGGTTAAAGTCCTGCCACCAGACACTTCTGGCAACATTCCAGGAGTCCCGAGCCCCCCCAGGGTCTCGGCGGCTCAGCATCTCAGGACTGAGATCTTGAGATCCGACACCCCAAGACATGTACCAGCGAGCATCGGTGGCGGGACCCCGAAGGCATCACGTCTTGGTAGCTATACCCCATTCCCTAACCTTCTTTCCTTCCTTTTTCCTTATCCTATCCTTCTCTTCCCCGGATCCTCTAGCCAAACGCATATCTAGCTGTAGTTATTATCAATAAATTGCATCTTGTTGATTTGCTACTGCAAAACCCCTGTGCCTATGTTGGTTATTTTTGCACCCAAAAATCATTCGTCACCCATTCATGTCGGGCGGACCTTCACAGGTCCCAAGGAAAAAGTGGTGGAGGCAGCCATGTTTTGGCACTTTTGCGCTCCCCTTGAAATGCCTTTTGCAGCTTCAGTGTGCCTGTAGCTCAGGGTGTCCAGGTCTAAAAAACCCTAACCCTAGGCAAAGGCCTACCCCTAAACTGAAGCAGGTAAATCAGCCTAAAGTTTGGGATGGGGATGGTCCCAAGGAAAATACTGTGGAGGCAGCCATGTTGTGGCACATTTGCATTCCCCATGGAAAGCCTCTCGCAGCTGCACTGTGCCTGGAGCTCAGGGCGCCAGGGTTTAAGAAACCCTTACCCTAGGCGTAACCCTAACCCTCACCCTAGGAAGGTAAATCAGACTAGGTTTTGTGATGGTTCCAAGGAAAAATCTGTGAAAGCAGCCATGTTGTGGAACTTTGTCCTCCCCTTGGGATTCCTTTCGCAGCTGCAGTGTGCCTGGAGCACAGGGCTTCCTGGTTTAAAAAGCCTTTCTCTACGCACAACCTTAAACCTAGACAGGTAAATCAGCATTGTGTTAGGCATGGTCTGAAGGAAAAAAACTGTAGCGGTAGCCATGTTGAGGCACTTTTGGGCTACCCCTTGGATGCCTGTTGCAGCTGCACTGTTCCTTGAGCTCAGGGCTTCCTGGTTTTAAAAACCCTAACCCTAGCCCTAACTGCAGGCAGGTAAATCAGCCTAGGTTTAGGGATGGTCACAAGGAAAAAGCGGTGGAGCCAAGCATGTTGTGGCACTTTTGCACTCGACTTGGGATGCCTTTCACAGCTGGAGTGTGCCTGGAGCTCAGGGCTTCCTGCTTTAAAAAAGCCTTGCTCTAGGCTTAACCCTAACTGGAGGCAGGTATATCAGCCAAGGGTTAGGGATGGCACAAAGGAAAAAGCGCTGGAGGCTGCCATGTTGTGGCACTTCGGCGCTCCCCTTGGGATGCCTTTCGCAGCTGGACTGTGTGTGGAGTTCAGGGCTTCCTTGTTTAAAGAATCTCAACCCTCTGCCTAGCCCTACTCCTAAACTGAGGCGGGTAAATCAGCCTAAGGGTAGGAATGGTGCCAAGGAAAAATCGGTGGCGGCAGCCATGTTGTGCCACTTTTGCACTCCCTTTGAGATGCTTTTCACAGCTGCAGTGTGCCTAGAGCTCAGAGCTATCTGGTTAAAACAACCCTAACTCTGGCCCTAACTGGAGGCAGGAGAATTAGCCTCGGTTTAGGGATGTTGCACGGAAAAAGCGGTGGAGACTGGAATGTTGTGGCACTTCTGCACTCCCCTTGTGATGACTTTTACAGCTGCAGTGTACACGGGGCTCACAGCTTCCTGGTTTAGAAAACCCTGAACCTAGGCGTAACCCTAACTGTAACACAAGGCAGGTAGAACAGCCTGGGGTCAGGCATGGTCCCAAGGAAAAAGTGGTGGAGAAAGCCATGTTGTGGCACTTTTGCATTCAACTTGGGATGCCTTTTGCAGCTGCAGTGTGCCTGGATCTCCAGGCTTCCTGTTTTAAAAAACCCTGACCCTGGCTGTAACTAGAGGCATGTGAATCAGCTTAAGGTTCGGGATGGTCCCAAGGAAAAAGCGGTGGAGACAGCCATGTTGTGGCACCTTTGTGGTCCTCTTGGGATGCCTTTTGTAGGTGCAGTGTGCCTGGAACTCAGGGCTTCCTGGTTTAAAAAACCCTGACCCTAACCCTAACCCTAGGCAGGTAAATCAGCCTAGAGTTAGAAATGGTTCCATGGAAAAAGCGCTGGAGGAAGCCATGTTGTGGCACTTTGCACTCCCCTTGGGATTGCTTTTGCAGCTCAAGTGTGCCTGGAGCACAGGGCGTCCAGGTTTTAAAAACCCTGAATCTAGGCAAAGGCCTGCCACTAAACTGAGGCAGGTAAATCAGCCTAGGGTTAGGGATGGTGCAGAGGAAAATACTGTGGAGGCAGCCAAGTTGCGGCAGTTTTGCATTCTCATTGAGATGCTTTTCGTAGCTGCAGTGTGACTGGGTCTTAGGGCTTCCTGGTTTAAAGGACCTAAACCCTTGGCCTAGACCTACTCCTAAACTGAGACGGATAAATCAGCCTAAGGTTAGGGATGGTCCCAGGGAAAAAGCGGTAGAGGCAGCCATGTTGTGCCACTTTTGCACTCCCCTTGAGATGTTGTTCGCTACTGAAAGATGTCTGGAGCTCAGAGCTTCCTGGTTTAAAAAACCCTAACTCAAGGCAGGTAAATCAGCCTAGAGTTCGGGAAGATCCCGAAGAAAAAGCTGTGTAGGCAGCTATGTTGTGGAACTTTTGCGCTCCCCTAGTAATGCGTTTCGTAGCTGCAGTGTACATGGGGCTCAGACCTTGTATGTTTAAAAAGCCTTAACCCTAGCCCTAACGAACGCAGGTAAATGAAATTAGTTTTAGAGATGGTCACAAGGAAAAAACGGTGGAGGCAGCCATGTTGTGGCACTTTTTTTCTCCCCTTGGGACGTCTTTCGTGGCTGCAGTGTGCCTGGATCTCAGGGCTTCCTGGTTTAAAAAAACTAACCCTAACCCTAACCCTTGGCAGGTAAATCAGACTAGAATTAGGGATGGTCCCAAGGAAGAAGCTGTGAAAGCAGCTATGTTGTGGCAGTTTTGCGCTCCCTTGGGATGCGTTTCCCAGCTGCAGTGTGCCTGGATCTATGGGCTTCCTACTTTAAAAAACCCTGGCCCTAGCCCTAACTGAAGGCAGGTAAATCAGCCGATTCCTAAAGATGGTCCCAAGGAAAAAGCGATGGAGGCAGGCATGTTGATGCACTTTAGCGCTCCCCATTGGAATGCCTTTCACAGCGGAAGTGTGCCGGGAGCTCAGGGTTTCCTGGTTTAAATATCCCTGACGCTAGGCCTAACCCTAACCCTAGGCAGGTAAATCAGCTTAGGGTTAGGGATGGTGCCAAGGAAAAAGCGGTGGAGGCAGGAATGTTGTGGAACTTTTGCTTTCCCGTTGGGATGCCTTTCACAACTGCAGTGTGCCTGGAGCTCAGGGCTGCCTGGTTTAAAAAACCCTAGCCCTTACTGGCGGCATGTAATTTAGCCTAGGGTTAGGGATGGTCCCAAGGAAAAAACGGTGAAGGCCGGAATGTTGTGGCTGTTCTGCACTCCCTTTGGGATTCCTTTCTCAGCTACAGTGTGCCTCGAGCTCAGGGCTTCCTAGTTTAAAAAACCCTAACCATAGGCGTAACTGTAAACCTAACCCTAGGAAGATAAATCAGCCTATGGCTCAGGATGGTCCCAAGGAAAAAGCTGCGAAAGCAACAATGTTGTGGCACTTTTGCCCCCCCTTTGGGGTGCCTTACGCAGCAGCTGTGGCCCTGGAGCTCAGGGCTTCTTGCTTTAAAATCCCTAATCCTTGGGGGAACCGCAACCCTGACCCTCGGCAGGCAATCAACCCATTGTTGAGGAGGGTCCCAAGGAAAAGGCGGTGGAGGAATCCCTGGTGGGGCACTTTTACACTCCCCTTGGGATGCCTTTGGCAGCGGCAGTGTGCCGAGAACTCCGGGCTTCCTAGTTTATAAAAGCCTAGCCCAAGATCTAACCCTCACCCTGGGCAGGTAAATCAGTCTGGGTTTAGGGATGGTGCCATGGAAAAAGCGGTGGAGGCAAGCATGTTGTGGAACTTTTGCGCTCCCCTTGGGCTGCCTTTCGCAGCTGCAGTGTGCCTGGAGCTCAGGGCTTCCTGGTTTAAAAAACCCTGACCATAGGCCTAACCCTAACCCTAGGTAGGTAAATCAACTTAGGATAAGGGATGGTGCCAAGGACAAAGCGGTGGAGGCAGGCATGTTGTGGCACTTTTGCACCCCTTTTGGGATGCTTTTCGCTGCTGAAGTGTGCCTGGTGCTCAGGGCATCTTGGTTTAAAAGACATTAACCCTAGGCGTAACTCGAACCCTAACCCTAGGCCGGTAAATCAGCCTAGGGTTCCGCATGGTCTCAAGAAAAAAGCTGTGGAGGCAGGCATGTTGTGGAGCTTTTGCAATTTCTTTGGGATGCCTTTCTCATCTGAAGTGTGCCTGGAGCTCAGGCCTTCCTGCTTTAAAAAACCTTAACCCCAACCTGACTGGAGGCATGTAAAAAAGTAGAGATTTAGGCATGGTCCCAAGGAAATATCAGTGAAGGCAGACATGTTTTGGCACTTGTGCACTCCCCTTTGGATGTCTTTTGCAGCTGCAGTGTGCCGGGAACTCCGGGCTTCCTGCTTTAGAAAACCAGCATCCTAGGCTTAACTGGCAGCATGAAATTTACCCTAGGGTTAGAAATGGTCCCATGGAAAAAGCAGTGGAGGCAGGCATGTTGCAGCACTTTTGTGGTCTTTCCTGGTTTAAAAAACTTTCCTGGTTTAAAAAACCTGTTCTGGGGTGACGGTATGATTCTTGTATCCCCATTCATCTGTTCTGTTCCTTTAAGACCAGCTCTGAAGAGTGGAAGTTTTGTTTGGGTTTCTCTTATCAGGACACAGAGACAAGCGGTACATAAGGCTGGGGTTTTTTTCACTTCCAGCTTCAGCTTGCTGCTTTTGCTTGCTCTCTTTTTCTGCTCTTGCTTCTGCTCTGCTTTCTGCCTCTGCTTATTAGCTAAAACAGTCCACATTCCTTCCTGGACTGTTTCTCCTCTCCTGTTTCTGTGACCATCTCGAACCTGCTCCGGACTGGGACCCGGGAACACCGAAGGTTCGGCTGCAGCGGCTGGCCCAGCGCCGGAGGGACTGAGAACAGAGCAACCAGCCCCCCCGAAAGAGGCTTTCTGATTTTGCCATCTTTCTCAAAGCAGTGTCATCGGGTATTGTTCATTTTGTGTGCTGGGGGATGCTGGGCCAGTCAAATAAACAGGTTCTTTCCACCTCTCTCCAAGGAATTTTTTCCCGAACTGGTTGGGGGGAGGGGCCGTGTGGGTTTTGCTTTCTAGAGGGGCCCTCCTTTGCAGATTCTTTAACAAATTTGCCCTAAACCAGGACAAATCTTTGGCGCCCAAACATGAGGCGAGAGAGAGAGTGGAAAAACCCTGTTTTGAATGCATTTTGACTGCTATTACTCTGTGTTCGTTTAAATCAGCTAATAGCCATGCTTTTTGGATTCATAATGTCTGTTGGGGTGAAGGTCTGCATGCATTTCTGGTCCCTAGGGTTTTTTGAGATATTAATACCTCTCTGGTCCCTAGGTTTATTTTCTTATCCAGAAATAGCTTTGGTATTGCCCCTAATACGTAGTTTTTACATCAGAGGGGCTGTGACCAGAATAGCTATCCTGCTGGGTTTGGTGGCAATAATGTGCAAGAAGTTTATAAACATGCTGGGGTCTGCTCCAGGTATGAATAGTTCATGGCTATGGTTATGCATCCAGTTTGTTGCTGGAGGAGCAGGAGGGAATGAGGTTTTTCAGCCTCTGCTTTCCTCCTTCTCCTATGAATCAGTTGCATCACTAGTGAAGGATGTTCAGTTTCCCCTGAATGTTAAAGAAACCATCTTCCTGGTATTCAATCTGGTAACCTTCCTCTATACAGTCTGCTGCTTCTCTAGAATGAAGGCTGAGATTTCTAGACAGGCTGATGAGGCCCCTGACTCAGGAGTAAACCCTGGTGTGGAAAATCCTAAGTGGTGTGGTATATTGGAATAGGAATCCCAATATAACCAGTTAGATTGTGCCTGGGTCAGTGTGACCCTCGCTGCTGAGCCAAAGGCGGCTTCTGTGGTGCTTTACCCCAGAGATACCTTGGCTGCTGGAGATTGCAGCAGGGCACTGGTGCAAGTCCAGGCTTGTCAGGAACTCCGTTTACCTCAGGAGAGAGAGCTTCTGGCGATGGTGAACAGAAGAAGGAGAGGATTCTGCTGGAGGGTTGCCAGATATTTATTCCATGGTTACAGAGGTCTGAACCGGGGCAATTCCTCCAACAGAATGGAGGCCGCATGGTCTCATTAACCTTATAAGCTCGGGGACAGGGGAAGGGGAGGGGACAGGTGAGCTACCAACCAGGTGAAAGGGGCAGGGTCTCAAGGGAGGATGACACTTACTTAGACAGGCCAATGACCTCTGGGCATAGGGGCATCTTTTGAATCTGACTAACCACACGATGCCTTGCTGGAATCTTAAGCCTGATTGATAGGACTCACTCAGCAAGGGGGCGAGGGGGAAGGGAGAGAAGAGAAGGGAATATTGGCACACCTGAGAAAGGGACCCGGAAGCTAAAAACACACAACAGTGTGGGAAATGGGAGGATATGGGCCAAATCCTGAAGGAATTCTCTGACCCTATAGTGTGGGATTTTCCCCATGAACAAATTCAGAACCCAGCTGAGGCGGGGAAATATCTGAAAGAGAAGTACCAGGATGAGCCTAAGGAGAGGAAGGTCATTGCAGTGAGCTGGGCCCTGGCATATGCTTATTGCACACTGCTAGATACTGTAGGGCAGCAGACAGAGGCAGGGGGGCAGGGAGATAAATCAGCAACTGTCCTGGTGACTCAGGCTGCAGCTAACACTCCAGGCTCGAAGCCAGCAGCTGAACCCATGGCTGTTGCTACCAGCGCTAGAAGTGGGAAATGCACAGACAAGACCAATCGACCAGTTGACGATGATGATGATGAAGGAGAAGGAACCTCAGTGCCTCCTGACGTAAAGTCAGGAGTCAAAGCAGCAGGTGCAAGATCAGATGCCAATATTGAGTCCTTTTCCCTGAAGGACTTTCGTGGCCTACGGAAGGATTACACTCGAAGGTCTGATGAATCCATAATTAGTTGGCTGGTCCGTCTCTGGGATGCTGCAGGCGAGGCTACCGTTTTGGATGGCACTGAAGCCAGGCATTTGGGATCCCTGTCACAGGATCCTGTCATCGACCAAGGAATGATGAGGGGGGCTAACTCTCACAGCCTCTGGGAACGGGCCCTAAGAAGTGTAGCAGAAAGATACCTGTGTGCAGACGATCTCTATATGCAGCAAACTCAGTGGAAGACAATAGAGCAAGGGATCCAACGCCTGAGAGAAATGGCCGTGGCTGAGATTATCTTCTCAGATGATGTAACAACTAGGAACCCAGATTTAGTACCATGCACGTCTGTGATGTGGCGAAAACTTGTACGACTTGGGCCACACGAATATGCTTCTGCCTTAGCCATCATGAAGAGGGATGAGAGAGATGAGACGGTGCTTGACATGGCAAGGAAGCTCTGAGCATATGCAGATGCTGTACATGGCCCGACACATGCCAGAATCGCAGCGGTAGAAACACGTCTGCAGAACTTAGAGGATAAGATAGAGGAGAACCATAAGAAGCTTAGAGAGGAGATTAAAGAAGACCTTCTCCAAATTTTAGCAGTACAGATCCGAGGTTCCGATATCCAAGGCAGACGTTTCCCAGATGGTGAGGGAAGATACACCCCAGGAGCTGAGCTGTGGTTTTACCTGCGTGATTGTGGGGAAAACATGAGAAGGTGGGATAGGAAACCTACTGCTGTTCTGGCATGACAGGTGCGTGAACTGAAGGAAGCCATCAGGAGGAAAGCAGCTCCAGTTGCCCGTAGCCGAACGGCCAGGTATGATGATGATGACATGTCTGACCCCTCGAAGGAACATCCAAAACATACGCCCAGGAAAGAATGATAACCAGGCTTAGAGGGGCCCTGCCTCTAGCCAGGTAGAGGCCAGGGAAAATCGTGTCTTCTGGTCTGTGTGGATTCGTTGGCTGGCACTCCGGAACCACAAGAGTATAAAGCTTTGGTCGATACTGGTGCGCAATGCACATAATCCCATCAAGACGTGGGACAGAGTTGTTTCTATTGCTGGTGTGACAGGGGGATCCAGGATTTCGCTTTGGTGGAAGCTGATGTGAGCCTAACAGGAAATGAGTGGAAGAAGCATCCTATTGTGATTGGCCCAGAGGCCCCAATGTATTTTGGGCATAGACTACCTTCGAAGTGGGTACTTCAAAGACCCAAAAGGACTCAGATGGGCATTTGGAATAGCTGCTGTAGAGACAGAGGGCATCCAGCAATTGAACACCTTGCCTGGTTGTCTGACAATCCATCTGCAGTAGGATGCCTGATGGGATGAAGAGCAACGAGTGCCAATTGCCACTTCCATAGTGCATCGACGCAGTATAGGACCACTTGAATGCTGTGATCCCCATCCATAAGATGATCCGAGAGCTGGAGAGCCAAGGGGTGGTCAGCAAGACCCACTCACCCTTCAACAGCCCCACTTGCCTGTGCGAAAATCTGAAGGAGAATGGAGATTGACTGTGGACATATCGTGCATTGAATGAAGTGACTCCACACTGAGTGCATGCCGTGCCAGACAATTAAGCTCCAGTATGAGCCTGAGTCCAAGCAGCAAATGGTATGCCACTACTGATATTGCCAATGCATTTTTCTCCATTCCTATGGCAGCAGAATGCAGGCCTCAAGTTTGCTTCACATGGAGGGAGTGCAGTACACCTGGAACCGACTGCACCAGGGGGAACACAGCCCCACCATTCTGCCAGGATTTATCCCCT